>NW_007253900.1:274632-309282 GCF_000164805.1 Carlito syrichta
CTCCCGCGATCCTTCTGCCTCAGCCTTCCAAGTAGCTGGAACTACAGGCGCACGCTACCACGCCTGGTTAATTTTTTGATTTATTGTAGCGATGAGGTCTCGCCAAGTTGCCCAGGCAGGTCTCGAACCCGCGGTCTCAGGCAATCCACTCACCTCGGCCTACCAAAGTGCTGGGATTAAGGCTGAGCCACTGAGCCTGGCCTGGTTTTCTAAATAAGCCGGGCACCTCCCTTATCTCTCTTGCTTCTGTTCTCACCTGTGACACTCCGTTCCCTCTTCCCCCTCTGCCACGATTGTAAGTTTTCTGAGGCCTCACCAGAAGCCCAGCAGATGATTTTTGTGTTCCATAAAATAAAATATTTTCGTAGGAATTCCTTATAAACACTATGTTCTCACTTAGCAATGTAATTTCCACCTGGCTAATATCTGAGTTTATAAATGTGACATATTAGGGGGAAACCGAAGAAACCTGATATTATCTTTTTTTTTTTTTTTTTTTCTGAAGGCAGACCCCTTGTAGTACACTTGGAATTTATTCCTCTGGATCAAACCGTCAGCCAAAGTTTTTGCTTGGAAATTTTGAGAAGGTTGGGTGATAATTAGTAGAAGAAATGTCCCGAGTGGTGGCAAACAGATGACTAGTTGTGGCAAACAGCGTAACAATGCACCTGTCCACACTACACTGAGTGTTCAGCAGTTTTTGACCAAAATCAGCAGGGCCCCTGTCCCCTACCTTGGCTATTTACCCCATCTTGCCCCAGCAACGTTTCCCCAGATGAAAAAGACCTGAAAGGGAAACGTTTTGCCGATGTGGAAGAGATGAAAGCAAAAACAGCAGAAGTACTAAAAGGCATCAAAATTGATGAGTTCAAAAACTGTCCAAGCAGTGGGAAAAAACACCTCTACAATTGTATTACAGTAAACGGAGAGTACTTCGAAGGTGACTGAAGTTTAAACATGTAAGAATAAATGCACAATTTTTTAGTAATAAATTCTGGTGTTTTCTGGGTCCTCCCTCATATGTCATAGCCAGGAGCCATTTTAATCCTAAGATATAAAAGTCAAAAAAATTCAAAAGAAACCCTTAATAAAAATTATATGTATATAATAGCTTCAGGGTTTAAATAGGCATCTCTTTGTTCATACAAAACTGTATATATATGTGCACAGATTTAGATTCTTGAAATAATGTGACTCTGTGAGAAAAAGAAAGTGAAATGTGAGGACATGCCATCCCAAAATATGCCAGACTGGTATATTGATTATGAGGAGTTGAAAATATTGAAGAATTGTAGTTTCAGAAAAGGTGATTTGACCTGTCTCGTCCTACATGCAACGAGCCATAAAGATTCCTCTGGAAAGGGTGCCCTTGGTGTATAATGACAAGAAGACAGCCTTTTCACCAGATGCTAGGAATCGAAGGCTTCATAGACCTGAATAAACATCACAGTAACCCTTATTTTCCACCTGTTTTACACTCCCCGCCATATATCTCCTAGTTTCTCATAGAAAATGTACTGCCCCTCACAGTTTCCTTGGTTTGTAATTTCTTCTCAAATTTATCACTCTTTGTCTAAATAGGGCCACTTCTTTGCACTGCATTCTCTTTTGAAGAGCCCCATGAACATGTAAAACAATAAAATGTGTACACTTTTCTCATGTTAATGTGTCTGGTGTATTCTAAATCTGCCTGAAGAGCCCACTAAGAGCTAATGGAGACAGCATTCTTAAAAGTATAAAATACTACTACCATAACTTATCATTGTAATTTAATGTATGTGTATATTATACTCTTTATTGTGATTATATGTAATTACTATATTAAGTGTTTTATGAAATAGGTGCACACTCTACCAGTATGCCATACAAGCTATATACGATTACCAATGTATATTTTGACATACTATGTAGCACACACAGACACATACATACAAGTCCCCATGTATATATTAAAGATTGCTCCAAGAAGGTCACAAGTGCTTGAAACAATGTGACATCCTGTCCTTTGCTTGTAAAGATGTTGCCACGGCTCCTTACTGCCAGAGAGTAGTGAGGTGTGTGGTTTTCTGATGGTGGCAGTAGCTGGGGTGACTCATCTATGCTATCTACACCAGGAAGCCCAAATGACTCATGGCTCATTTTTGAGATGACTGGCCAGGACCAAACAGATTAAATCTAACTGACTTCTAGAAGGTTAACTTGAGGCCTCACGACTTTAGCCCCGTCTCATCCAGCTAACTACCAAAGTTAGGGAAAGTAGGGTGCCTTCAGTGAATGATAACTAATCAAAGGAGCCTGAGGAGGGTAAATAAAGCTGTGACTTTCCAGCACGTTGCCTAGCATGAGATAGGGGTTCAGTCATTGTTTATGAAACAGAGGATAGGCCTGTAATTGTAGCAAATGAAGTGGAGAGAAAAGGGGGCCAATGGATAAGAGAAAAAGACAGCACCACTTGGAAAACCTTATAAAAACAGGGTTTTCCATGAAAAAAAAAGAACAAAGGATGACCTTTAAAATGTTTATTTTAAAAATAAAGACAAAAAAGCAGACACTATTTAAAAGAAAGATAAAGCACTTATGATTTCAATTTCTTTATGTCCATTCTTATAATGATCATATCTTAAGAAGTTTCTTTTCTGAATTGACTAAATTTAAGGGACTTATAATAAGACATACATATTCTATTTTAATTGCTACTTAAATATGCTTTACCGGGCTAACATAATTATGTAATTAAAATCTTGCTTTTTCCATTACTCTTCTGGTTTTTCTAGCACATCAGCATTTTTTAAATCTCTGCATACTGAATCTATATTGCAAAAAAATCTAGGAGAAATTTTGATAGGATAAACTCTATGGGCCATAAAATATGTTTTAAATGAAGCTTTCAAATGCTTGTTTAAAAATACCTACTTTCAAAAATCAACACTATTGTAGAAATAAATACTATTAGGAATAAACAATAGTGTCAATTTATCATTCAGAAAAGTAAAACATTCAAAGCTCAGAAAAAAATCTTATATAAAGCATTATTACAGTAATACAAGAATGTTTCTTGTAACTTTTTTAATTTGTGCTTTGTACTTTGTATGTTAATTTGAACAATTTTCAGGCAATCTTTTGGCATACCAAGTATCATTCCCATTCACATGTACTAAGGGATAAAAACATTTAATTTGCCTAAAGTTATTCCATAATAGGATAGACAGTACTGGATTATTGATTTGTCACTCCTTTCATCTTTTTTTTTTTTTTCTTTTAAGTTCCCCAAGCTGGAGTGCAGTGGCAAACTCACAGCCACCCCAGCGTGGAACTGCTGGGCTCCAGCGATCCTTCTGCCTCAGCCTTCCGAGTAGCCAGAACTACAGGCATGCGCTACCATGCCTGGCTAATTTTTTAATTTATTCTAGTGATGAGGTCTTGCCAAGTTGTCCAGGCTTAGTCTTGAACTCACAGGTTCAGGCAATCCACTCGCCTTGGCCTTCCAAAGTGCTGAGATTACAGGTTGAGCTACCAAGCCTGGCGAGCACTTACTTTTAAAATATTTTTTTTCTGTGATAAAAACAGCTGGGTCACAGTAGCTCACACCTCTAATTCCAGCACTTTGTAAGCCAAAGCGGGAGGATCGCTGAGGACAGGAGTTCACGACAAACCTAGGCAACAAACAAGACCTTGTCTCTACAAAAAATAGGAAAAATCAGTCAGACGTGGTGGCTTGTGCCTGAAATTTGGTGGCTGAGGTGGAAGGATCACCTGAGCCCAGGAGTTTGATGTTACGGTGATGTTGCCACTGCACTCCAGCCTGGGTGACAGAGTGAGACCCTGTCTCAAAATAAGCAAACAAACAAAACAAAAACAAAAAACAGCAGAGGGGCTGCAAAGAGAAACCTTCTTGTTCCTTGGCCCTAAGTTTTTACTGCTGCGGCAGGTTGTATTTTGCAAAGATGACCACAAAAAAATATCTCGGCCTACATGTCCTTGCAAATGTCACCTTGCTACTTCCACATCAAATAGTGATGTGTCTATCTTTGTTCCCCATTGTATCCCTTTGTTCCCCATTGTATCCCCATTGTTCGTATGTCCCTTAACTGACCTGGCAGTTCCTGCTTCCTGTTTCTTAGAAACCAACTGCCAGGTAAGAAATGGTAGACCACCACAGGATAAGAAGACCAAGGCCCGGAGGGTAAAATGTCACGTGGGGAGGGAGAGGGAGGCTGGGAAATAACGAAGTACTAGGCATGTGAGTCAAGTGCCTAACCTGACTGACCAGCCCGTGGAGCCTTCAGGTGACTCCAGCTCCAGCCACTCTCTATCTGCATCCCGCAAGAAGCTCAAGTTCAGAACTACCCAGCTGAGCCCAGGCCACCAACACAACTTCAAGAGATAATGATAATTGGTTGTTTTACCCATGTGTTTTCAGGCAGTTTGATGAACACCAATGGATAACTGGAACAACTGTACTCTCTTACAACAAAAATTTCTCCAAAATCTGAGAAAAGAGACCACAATCTTGCCTTTCTACTTACTCCCTGTGTTTTTCTTCCACGCATGTTATAGGTTGGTGTGTGTGTCGGGGGGGGAGTATTTATTTACTACATATATAGTTAACCTAGTAGGGGAGATACAAAAAAGCATGACAAAAAGTTAAAATTAGCATTCTGCATAGTATCTGTAAGACTGGATGTGGTAACAATAATATCTTATACCTTTAAAAATGACCAGGCACAGTAGCTCACATCTGTAATCCCAGCACTTTGGTAGGTCAAGGTGGGAGGATTACTTGAGTCCAGGACTTCAAAACCAGCCTAAGAGCATAGCAAGACCTTATCTCTACAAAAAAAAAAAAAAAAAAAAAAAAGCTTAAAAATTAGCCAGACATGATGGCATACACCTGTAGTCCCAGCTACTCAGAAGGAAATACTCAGAAGTCCCAGCTACCCAGGAGTTTAAGACTGCGGTGAGCCATTACACTCCAACCTGGACACCAACTCAAAAACAAAAAAATTAAGACATGAAAAATAACACCTACTATTAAGCACTTGCATGTGTTAGACATTCTTTTGGGCACCTTGAACACACAAATGCATTAAATAGTCATGACAACTGTGTGTGGTATTATTATGTAACCTCTACAAGGTCACATAATTAGTTTGTTGCTGTCAAGGTCAAGATTTCAAAATGTATCTTAACAGTCCCAAGCTCCAAGCTCTGAACCACACTTCATTATAATGCCTTCAAATCTTTACATCTTACATGCTTCTTAAATTATTTTTTCAGATGACATATTTCTAAATAAGATACTGACATCTTTTTTAAGAACATTATGTGCCGGTTTAATATACTTACTGATGTGTTTTTATTTTTATTGCTTACTTGACTTTACTTTCCTCAGAACTGTCTTTAAAAAGACATTTTATTTGGATAAAAAGGGGTAGCTCAGTCATTTTACAACGAATCCAGTTATGGGGTCTGATTGGTGGGGACAAGGGAAAAGGGGGAAACACTAGCCTTCACATAAGTTCCCTTGTTGTATTCTTTTATGCCTATTTTAGAGACTAGAAAACATCAGAGAATTTTAAAGATGTATCAGAGTTGGACAGAGCACAATGACTCACTCCTGTAACCTCAGCATTTTGAGAGGCTGAGGCGAAAGGATTGCCTTAGCCCAGGAATTCAAGACCAGCCTGGGCAACAATGGTGAGACCTCATCTCTACAAAACATGTAAAAAATTTGCCAGGTGTGGCGACACATTGCCTGTGGTTCCAGCCACTTGGAAACCTGAAAAGGATGGCCTGCGGCCAGGAGGTTGAGGCTGCGATGGTCAAGATTGTGCTACTGTACTCCACCCTGGGTAACAGTGAGACTCTGACTCAATAATAATAATAATAATAATTTGCCAAAGTTGCTCAAAAAGTGATCTAGTCCCAGGATAGTGCCTTCTCCCTTGTACTACCCCAATAACCTAGGAGTACACAGCTGACCCATGTACTCTTTTATGACTTTGATTCACACATGGATCATACTGTTACAGTTGTCTTTTCTAATCTCATTCCAAATATTGCCCTTGAGTATTAAGGACAATGGGGTATTTCCATGTTATCTCTGAGTCTGATGAGCCAAGAAATTGCTGGTTTACTTTGTGTGATATGACAATGGCACTGTTATAATGTTACACATCAAAACTAGAATTTGCGAGGATCATAAATTGATAGCAAACTGGGATTCACAATCTGCAAAAATGGATTGTGATCAGTATTATATGAATTATTAATTCATTCTTATAAATGTTCTCTTCGTGAAGGCAGAGCATCTTGATCTACTTTTGAATAAAGTATACATTGTCTTCTAATTTTACCATTTCTGTTTCCCAGGTCTTTGAGTTTTAATGTAAATTTGAGTCTTGCATTAAAAAGAAAAGTACATTGAAACTGAGAATCAGTTTGGAACACAATTGCTTTTCTAATATTTTTCACATGCTTCTCTTTCCAGCAGGAAATGGTAAGGAATATGAGTCACTTAAAATTTCAATGACTCTATTATTGCCAAAAATAAGTAAATAGCCTTAAGAAAACCAGAGCTGAAAGGGAAATGAAAAAATCTAAATATTTCGTAAGTAGTGATTACTCTTTTTTAAAAATAATTCAGGACTATAGTAAAATACTGCATGCAATTTTTTGACCAATATATTAAATAACTGAATTGTTAAGTCAAGCAATTATTTAAAATACATCTTCAGAAACTTGAAAAAAGTCATCTTCTAATGTAAAATATCTTACTTTTGAGTGGGGAAAATATTGTAGAGCTTAGGAAACAAAATTCCTATGGGAATGAAGCAGGACTTCTGCATTCCTAAGGGACTCGCATAGTATCAACCCTTCATGGTTCACATGTTCCCAAACCCTATTCTTCAATACTAATAAGGAGGGACAAAAGTGAACTTTTTTTTCCCAGTCTTTATTTCATACAATCAGTCACCATTTCAATGAGTGCTAATGCAAATATAGCCAATGTTAGCTGGAAAAAGTTTTCCAGAAACTAACTGGAACTACCCAATTAGACTTGAGCAAGTGACTGATCACCGCAAGGTTACAAGTAATAGTTGGAGAAATACTACCACCTCTTTTTTTTTTGTAGTATTTTATTAAAGAAAAGAATGGAAACAATAATGGTCAAGAAATCCCTTGCTTTTAGTCAAGCCTCCTTGAGAACATCTATTCAAAAGATACCTGAAAGTTATGGTCATTCAACTGAACAAGTGAACCACTTTATCACTGACCAGCTTGAAGATACAGTTATATGTCATTTAGAAATTGATAATAAAAACAATATCAAAAACTTACAGGGAACACACAACATCAGTAAGGGTACCTGATCGCAAACCAGGCGAAGTGAGGATCAAAGGGACACCCAAACTTTACCTGCATGATAACCACTTCTATACCTAGTCCTGAATTGTACCCCACATCTTTAAAATAAAAAAATAAAAGAAACTTACATATGGCTACTTTCCCTCTGCCTGGCTCCTGGAAGAACACTCTTCAAATGGCATGATATAATTCTTGAGGAAAATATTTAGACACTGTCAGACACATAAGCATCTCAGCTTGGTTTCTGGCTTCTATTAGATAACATCTTAACCTATGATCACAGACCACAATTTTGCAGACTTCCTCCCAATTCAGTCATGAGTACAGAAAAGAAAATGAGTAAATGCCTAACTTTCTTCTTAGTAAGGTTTATGCATAGACTCTGGAAGTTCCTTACATTCTCACATATTTTACTACTCAGTTAAATCCCCAAAATTATTTCATTCTTATTACCTTCCTCTGGACCTTTTGAAGGCCGTATTCAAGGCAGTTGATTGCAGATCCAAAGAATGATTTTATTTTTGTCTTGCAATTTCTCGTAACTGCAGTTAATAAAGTCTTCATCTGTCTTTTATACCAGCAGAGTAATAAACCTGCGTGTTGCCACCTGCATCTAAGCCCAGGGATCAACAGTAAATTCCATCCCATGATTGAATGGTACTTGGTGTGATTACCATGACATCAATTCGATCTTATCTAGTTTCAACCCTTAGATTGTTTTTGTTTTGAGCCATTTCTAGGTGGTGGTGACCACAAGGTCAGCGTATAAAAAGAGAGTATACTGTCATTTTCTGCGTAATTCTATCAAGACTTACCCATAACATCCTGAAAGTTGACACTTTCCTATAAACAAAACATATCTAATTAGCTAAGTACCTGATGTTTACTTAAAATAAGAGAAGGGCTATTAATCTAATAAAATAGATAAAGAGTATTTCCAGGCTTACAACATTATTACAGCAGGAAACAGAAAAATAAAACACATGCCTATTTAGACTTTTCTAAAATTGATGTGCATCTAGATTTCATAAAGATGCATGGGAAAGGTGTAAGGCAATTCTTTTTCTTTCTTTCTTTTTTTTTTTTTTTGAGTTGGAGTCTCACTTGGTTGCCCTGGCAGGAGTACCCTGGCACTCTCACGCCACCCCCGTCTCGACCTGCTGGGCTCCCGCGATCCTTCCACTTCAGCCTTCCAGGTAGCCAGAACTACAGGCACTCATTACTGCAACTGGCTAGTTTTTGATTTTATTGTGGAGAGGAGGTCTCACCAATTGCCTGGGCTGGTCTCAAATCCGCGGGCTAGGCAATCCACTCGCCTCGGCCTCCCAAAGTGCTGGGATTACAGGCTAAGCCACCAAGCCCGGCCTGTGTAAGGCAACTCTAAGAAAGACTGAATGGTTCTCAATATATGTGCCCATTTTTTCTCATTTCACTTGTGTAAAGCTCTGTTTCTGCCTGAAACATATGTGTTACAAATTGCCAGCTGAGAACACTTAACACCAAGGTTCCCGATCCAGTGTCATCCTAAAACCTATGTGGCTCTTCAGACTAGGGCTGTGGATGCATTTTTCCAGGAAAAGATTATGACCCGTTCACTCTGCTCAGTGCTGCTTCTGCAGGAACTGGCTAAGACACCAAACTACCAAGGACCTCCCCAGGGGAGAGCTTAGAACTGCGATCCCCAATCTTATGGGCATCAGGGGTCAGTTTGGAGGAAGACAATTCTTCCACAGATCTGGGGAGGGAGAATGTGCAAACAAACTTTACTGCTAATGTTAGTCTGTATTTGCAGCTGCTCACCGCCTCATCACCAGGCATTACATTCTCACAAGGAGTGGGCAACCTAGATCCCTCGCAGGCATAATTCCTGATAGGGTTCACGCTCCAATGAGAATCTAATGCCAACCGGGCTCAGTGGCTCAGCCTGTAATCGCAGCACTTTGGGAGGCCAAGACGAGTGGATTGCCTGAGCCTGCGGGTTCGAGACCAGCCCGGGCAACTTGGTGAGACCTCGTCTTTACAGTAAAATACAATACCATGCCATACCATATAATGCAATACAATGCAATGCAATACAATGCAATGCAATACAATACAATACAATGCAATACAACAAAATGAAATAAAATAATTAGCCGGGCGTGGTAGCACGCGCCTGTCGCTCCAGCTACCTGGAAGGCTGAGACGGAAGGATGGCCGGAGCCCAGCAAGTCGATGCTGGAGTGGCTGTGAGTGTGAACTCCAGCATGGGCAACGGAATGAGACTCCAACTCAAAAAGAGAGAGAGAGAACACAAGGCTCCTGTTGATCCGACAGGAAGAGGAGCCCAGGCTGTAATGTGAGCAATGGAGAGTGGCTGTAAATGGAGATGAAGCTTCACTGGCTCTCCCACCGGTCCCCTCCCGCGATGTGACTCGGTTCTAACAGGCCACAAGCCAGTGCAGCATGCCACCCTGGGGCCGGGGAATCCTGGCCTAGAAGATCCATGCGCTACAAAAAGCAACACTTGTTTCACATAAAGAAACGGACCAAAAAATGCAGAGTTGTTCTGTGATTTATTTTCGATGTTCTTACACCTTTCAGATTTCCCTCGTCTCCTTCCAGTACCCTACCCATTCACCTTTTCTCAGCAATGATTGATGTCACTCATACATTTCTATCATTTCAATCTCAAAGGAACAACTGTATGTTTCCTTTATCTTATTTATTTATTTTTGAGTCAGAGTCTCACTCGGCCGCCCAGGCTGGAGTGCCGTGGCCCATTCCCGGCCACCGCAGCCTCGACCTGCTGGGCTCAGGCGATCTTTCTGCCTCAGCCTTTCAAGTAGCTGGAACTACAGGTGTGCGTTACCATGCCTGGCTAATTTTTTGATATAACAAGGTCTCACCAAGTTGCCCAGGCTGGTCTCCAATCCCTGGGCTCAGGCAATCCTCTCACCTCTGCTTCCCAAAGCGCTGGGATTACAGGCTTGAGCCACCGCACCCCACTTATTTTCAATACAGTAGACTTATTTCCGAAATCTGGAGCCTTAGTCGTTTCAGGAGAAGAAACCTTTCTAGTCCTGTGGAAAGACACCTTTCCCTCCACTTTGCCATTTCATTCTCCTGTGTTCTATTCTTTTCCCCTTCATTTGTGTCTTCTTTCAATCCTTTTCTTTCTGTTTTATCTGAATTGTTAGAAAGACCGTTTCTCATATGTTCTCACTAAGTTATTTCATTTGCGTATATAAGAATTATATGTTTAAAAATAGAAAGGTCAAACAGCCCTTTTCACACTTGCCCTCTCTACACAGGCCCCCAGTCCCAACTCACTACTCAGAAACACAGAAACAATATTTCTAGTTTCTTTTTCTTTGCTTTACTTTTTTTTTTTTTTGGTCAGTGGTCTCACTCTGTCAGCTAGACTGGAGTGCAGTGGCACAATCAATGCTCATTGTAGTCTCAACCTCCTGGGCTCAAGTAGACCCTTCCCACTCAGCTTCTTAAGTAGTTACAACTATGAGTGCATACCCCCATGCCCAGCTTTGTTTAGTTTTGTGGAGACAAAAACCTCACTACGTGGCCTAGGCTGGTCTTGAACTCCTGGACTCAAGCCATCCTCCTGCCTTGACCTCCCAAAGTGCTGATATTACAGGCATGAGCCGCCACATGCTGCCAATGTTTCCAGTTTCTTATGTAAGTTTTTATGGACACTTTATGTCTATACAAGTAAATTATACATAACTGCCCATCCCTATCCAAATTCTCCTTAAAATAATGAAGAGAATATAAATATTGGAGGAAACCCTGCATTTGTGCTCAGTTTAGAAAATTTCTTCTGATAACATGGTACGTATTATACTTCCTGTGAAAAAGACACCTTTCTACAAGAGACACATATTCGTTTTATAATTGGGGAAAGAACTTTCGACAAAAACGGGTTTTAAGTCTCACTATTTTCTGTAGCTGCTTTCATGTCTTACTGACAGTTCTATCCCATACCCAAGAGCTCTGATGGCACCAGGGTTGGGGGATGAAAGATACAAACACCACGCCTCACTCATTCAGGTTACCTCCCAGCAGCTAAAATTTGGAGGGCCTGTTACTAAGAAGGTAGATTGGCTAAAGAATTGGGCAACTCAGCACCTTTACTAGGCAAAGTCCCGAAAGCCTGTATGCTACAGCAAGCAAGTCAGAAGCTTCTCCACAAAGGAATATGACACAGTTGAGTGTGTACAGGCCATGCGAAATGCGTGAATGTTTTCCTAGTGAAGTTTTGTCATTTACACACTGAATTTTGTTTAATAACCATCATTGTAAATGTTTTATATGCTTACTTAATTTGTTTTATTAAACATAATTTGGTCTTTCTAATAGCAAAGTATGATTATCACAAACATTATGCTGTAATCAGAACAGCTGAGGTATGCAAAATTCTTGCTTTGTCAAGTGGCTTTTCTTCAGTAATTTCAATGATACATTATGCAATCTTACATTTCAAGCAATAGAAGAGTATGTCCAATGAAACATAAGTCTTCCTCCTACTCCAAAATCCTCAATCCTATTCCCAAAGGTATTCATTTTTAACAATTTCTTAATGTTTCCAGACATTTTCTAAGTACATATACACATGTCTTCTGGGGTTTTGCTATATACAAATGAAACCAAAAGATACATATTGTTTAGTGCCTTGACTTGTTTCTTCTTTTTAAACCTCAATAATGTATCTTGGTAATTTCTCCCATATCCAAATATTCAGTCATTAACCCATATGTTTAAATATTACAAAGTATTATGAACCATTAATTATTTAACCTGCCCTCTATTAATTATCATTTCTATCTTCTAGTTTTTTAGTATTGCAAATAATACGGTAATTATCACCTTGCTCTGGTTACATGTACAATTATAGATCTAGAGTAGGTTTTCCAAACTGGAATTGCTGAATCAAAGAACATGAAAATGTGTGTGTGTGTGTGTGTGTGTGTGTGTGTGTGTGTGTGTGTGTGTGTGTATTTTTTTTTTTTTTTTTGAGTTGGAGTCTCACTTCGTCACCCAGGCTAAAGTGCAGTGGCATGCTCACGGCCATCCCAAGGTTGACCTGCTAGGCTCCGACAATCTTTCTACCTCAACCTTCTAAGTAGCCGGAACTACAGGTGTGTGCTACCACGCCTGGCTAATTTTTGATTGTAGAGACGAGGTTTTGCCAAGTTGCCCGGGCTGATCTCGAACCCTCAGGCTCAGGCAATCCACTCATCTCAGCCTCCCAAAGTGCTGGAATTACAGGCTGAGCCACCAAACCTGGCTGAATATGAATATTTTAAACTTGAATAGAGTTTGCTCGGGTACTCTTCTCCACCATTCCTCAAAGCTGATACCATGAATTATGTTAATTTTTGTAAAACTAGTAGATGACAAATAATATCTTATTTTTATTTGCATTTATGTTATTTTGAGCAAGGCTGAAAACCATTTTGTAAGCTGCAGGTCGTTTATAATTTTTTTTTCTGTGATCGCCTGTTTGAAAATCTTTCTCAAGTTTTTAATTTTGATTTTAATTTCGTTTGACTTTCGTTTTGACCCTTTATAAAATGTTTACAATAACTTTTATGCAGTCAAATTTATCTTTTACTTTGAGACTTGCAGGATTCATGTAATGTCAAGATACTAAAAAGAAGTGCCCATATTTTATCCTGGAATGTCTATGGTTTTATTTATTTTTGGTTCAGGTCTTTAATTCACCTGGAATTGATTTGGGGATAAGGAATGAAGCAGAAATCCAGCTTCTTTTTAAACCTTAATGGCAAGTCAGTTGTTGCAATAACACGAATGTAATAATTAACTCTTTTTTTGTCGCTGATTTGAAATGCTCCTAAATTTCCAAATATTTTGGAGTCTACTTTTGGATTTGCTATTGTGACTCATAATCATAAAAATGATCAACAAATGATATTAAATGTTGTAAATTTGTTCAGATTATTATTAGATTTTAATTATAGTGTCTTTCTACCGAGTGTATCAACCAAAGTGCATTATCCAAGAGAAATTAGACATAAATCATATCCTTAAGTTGCTAACAGTTCAGTTACTGTGAATTAGAAGCACTGGGATTTTCCCTCAATGATCTCTTTGACTTGTCATGAGGCTATGAATACTCTGATTTCCTAATCTCCACATAACTCAATGCTGTATAGCTGTTTTTCTTGAAGTATATTCCATACTTCCTCTACAATCAGAATTACCAGAGTGTTTGTTTAAAATACAGATTCCTGGGATCCATCTGGGACTGACTTTCAGTGGGGTCCAGAAATCTGCATTTTTATCTGTCAAAGCTTGAGAATGATGACCGAAGAGTATTATTTAATAAGCCAGAAATGTAAGTAGGAAGCAGTATGGTTTGTTTCCATCTTCAAAGGCCCTGTAGCTCAACTAAATTGAAAATGCTAAAGTCATTTGTTCAGCTCTGTGAGCACCCACTCTGCACAAAGAGCCAAAACATCCTGCTATAGGAATCTACAATACAGATAGCCCAAAGCACCAAAACAACTATCCCCTGGTCACGGACACAGAACAGGCAGCAGACAGTTTCTTGGTTGAGATAAGGTTTTTCATCAGTAGCAGCAGGTAAGGTGACTGACAGAAAGAACCACCTTCGACGTGATGCCTACCACATGCGGCGGCAACAAAACCTCCTCAGAACTGATGGACAAGAAACAGGCTGACTTGACACATGCAGAGCAGCAAAGAATATTCTCTGCTATTTCAGTCAAAACAGTGTGGCCTAATCAATAATGCAAACATCCTGCTTCTCAAGCTAACAACCTCTGTCACTTGAACTCTCAGAGAGATAAAGAAACTGCTGGTACGATTATATGTAATCGTCCTCTAGTCTGAAATGTCAATAAACCAGGCAAATAATGCGGCCAGGAAAGAAAGGAAAATCTCCCAGGTGAAAGGTAATTTGCTTAACACTTTTCCATTTCTTTCTGCTTTGCACAGGTTTCCTCCCACTTCCATTTCAGAAAGCTTTCAGTAACAGGCTATCAATGAGAGGCTTCACAGGAGAAACAGTTCTTGTGTAAAAACAGAAAGAGAAGCAATTTTATTGATAGAAGGGTTTGGTTATATTTATAGCGCAGGATGGGAGGGGGAGAATGAATGCCCAAAGAACTTCCTACCATAATCTTTCATGGGAAGTCTTAGCAGACATTAGATGTTGCATGAGATTTTCTAAAGACTTTCAGCCAAAAGGACTGGCCAGCCAGGTGCGGTGATTCACGCCTGTAATCCCAGCACTCTGAGAGGCTGAGGCAAGAGGATTGCTTGAGCCCAGGAGTTCAAGAACAGCCTGGACAATATAACAAGATCTTGTCTCTTAAAATTAAAAAAAAGAAAAAAAGACCGGGTGCGGTGGCTCAAGTCTGTAATCCCAGCACTTTGGGAGGGTGAGGCAAGAGGATTGCCTGAGCCTGCGGATTCGAGACCAGCCTGGGCAACATGATGAGACCTCAGCTCTACAATAAATCAAAAAATTAGCCTGGCGTGGTAGAACACACCTGTAGTTCCGGCTACTTGGAAGGCTGAGGCAGAAGGATCACAGAGCCCAGCAGGTCGATGCTGGGGTGGCTGTGAGTGTGCCACTGTACTCCAGCCTGCGTGACAGAGTGAGATTCTAACTAAAAAAAAAATTTTTTTAATTTAAAAAAATCAAGTTTTTCCAGGCATGGTGGCATGCACCTATAGTCCCAGCTATTTGAGAGGCTGAGACAGAAGGATTGCCTGAGCCCAGGAAGTTGTGGCTGCCATGAACCATGACAGTGCCACTTCACTCTAGACTGGGCAACAGAGAGAGACTCTGACACAAAAAATAAATAAGTAAATAACTGGCCTGTTTTGCCATTAGAGGTAAGATAACTACATCCAGAACCTCTGTGTCTTCTTCCTCTGCATCTTTATAAATGTCCACGTATAATTCTGATTTTAGATGAAACGTGGTCTACTTTAAAAGACACAGCTATACACTGTTCATTTCGAGACAGTGAGCAACTTGATGAGGCCGAGCACAGTGGCTCATGCCTGTAATCCCAGCACTTTGGGAGGCCGAGGTGAGAGGATTGCCTGAGCCCACGGGTTCGAGATCAGCCTGGACAACTTGGTGAGTCCCCATCTCTATAGTAAATCAAAAAATTAGCCAGACCTGGTACATGTGCCTGTAGTTCTAGCTGCTTGGAAGGCTGAGGTGGAAGGATTGCCTGAGCCGAGCAGGCCGAGGCTGCAGTGGCCGGGAGTGTGCCACTGCCCTTCAGCCTGGATGACAGAGTGAGACTCCTACTCAAAAAAAAAAACCTTGGTGAGAGGAAATCAAAGCCACTTTTATTAAGAAAAGGAGATTGTCTTTGGATCGTACTTTTGGTATGGGTAACAGGAATCATGGTTCCTTCTAGGAAGGTTTAGCAGTGCCATTTGCCCTGGCCTAAAATCTTGGTTGCTAGTCAATGGAAAATACGTTAAGAAGAAAGAAAGAGAGCTAGTCACAAACATTATCTAGACACCACCCCCTCCATGCCACAATCATCCCCACCCCTGAGCTCTGACGGAATTGGAAGATGGAAGAATGTGGTTGATCCTCAGGCCCTAAGTGCTGCCCTAAGAGCTGCTGGGGTTTCTGCAAACCCTGGTCATTGCTCAGACAGTGGAAGACTAGGTGCTTGCATTTTTCTCCAGAATTTCAGAGGCAGGATAAATCAGCCATTTCTGTTATGGTGTGGATATGTTTTGTTTATCCCTACCATGTCTCTTGTTCAAAGGCGATCACCAGTGTCGGAGGTGGGGGCCCAATGGAAGGTGTAAGTTCTTTCCCTGTTAGTTTCCATGAAAGCTGGCTGTCACCAAGAAGCTGGCACCTCCCTCCTCTTCCTTTGGTCCCCTCTCTCACCATGTGGTCTTTGTACCCTGGCCCCTCTTTACCTTCCGCAATGCATAGAAGTCGCCTGAATCCATCACCGAAATTAGATGCTGACCTTATGCTTCTTGTACAGCCTGCAGAGCTGTGAGCCAAATAAACTTCTTTTCTTTATAAATTACCCAGCCTCAGTTATTCCTTTATAGCAAAATGAATAGACCAAGACACTTTCTTCACACCCACAACCTTCCCACACTCATAGCTCCAGGATACATGTATTCACTGAGAGTTGGGGGCCAACCAGGATCAGGAAGTAAAGATTTCCTGCTCTGTCCTTCTCTGTACCTGGTCAGCCACCGGCAGATCTGGTTCTCTAAACCCATTCTCCACAGGAGTTGTTTTAACTTGGTTACCCTTTGGAACACTAACCCTGGGGTCCAGAAGAGAAAAGAAGCAAGAAGAAAAGGAGAAAGAATGGGAGGTAAACAATTTGTACACACCTGATATTGCCAAAGGAATAGAGTACCATAAATTATAGAATAAGAGTTACCAATAAAGAGATAGAGAGAAATTCCCACCAATACCATGTGAGAGTTCAGTGTGGACACTGACTCTTAAACAGAAGGGAATTGAAACAACATTATCATTATTTGAGTACATGGCCCCATCTCTATATCCCCAAATACTACATTTCTAAAATCAGTTTTGTTTGGAAAATTGCTTGTGTCCTTTGAGATAATTAGAAGGATTCTGTATACAGTCACAGAAATTGGCTTGGAGGCTCTGGCCTAAAGCACAAAGCTTGAAAACCCCATCTTCTCTCATAGCTTCACATGAATCTCTGTACCAGACCTGACATCTCCCTTGAGTTTCATGTCAGTGTCTTGGTTTAGTGTATTAACTACTGCTGTGTTACTAATGACCCCAAACTTAGCAGCTTAAAATGACAAACGTGTATTACCCTACAGAGTTTCTGAGGCTCAGAGATCTAGAAGCACCTTAGCTGGCTAGCTCTGAATCAAGGTCTCTCACGGGGTTGCAGCCAAGCTGTCATGTGGGACTGTGGTCCTCTCAAAGCTCAGCTGGGGCTGGAGAATGCACTTCTAAACTCATTCACGGGTTAGCTGGCAACGTTCAGTTCCTCACTGGCTGTTGGCCAGAGACCTTAGCTCTGAATCATATGGGTCTATCCGTAGGGCTGTTGACAACATGGTAGCTAGCTTCTGCTAGAGCAAGAAATGAGAGAGAGAAAAAGGAAAGAGAGAGAGAGGAGAGCAAGAACAGGCACCCAAAACAGCCAATGCTGGCAGGGAAACAGAGTTACTGGAACTCTCATACATTATTGGTAGGAATGCACATGGCACAATCACTTCAGAAAGCAGTTTGGCAGTTTCTTATAGTCAAATATAACATAGATGTATATACATGTATTTAAACATAAATGTTAAAAAAACATTATGATCTAGCAATCTCCTAGATATTTATCCAAGAGAAATTGAAACATATATTCATACAAACACCTACACATGAAAGTTTATTGTAACTATGCATAATAGCCAAAATGTGAAAATACCGTTGACCCTTGAATAACGCAGGAATTAAGAGCAATGACCCAATGCAGTAAAAAAATCTATGTATAACTTTTGTCTCCCTCAAAACATAACTACTAATAGCCTACTGTTGATTGGAGCCTTACCAATAACATAAATAGTCAATGAACAGATATTTTGTGTGTGTGTATGTGTGTGTGTGTATATATGTATATACACACTATATATATATATATATATATATATATATATATATATATATATATATATACTTTATTCTTACAAGTAAGCTAGAGAGAAGAAATGTTATTAAGAAATTCATAAAGGGCCAGGCACAGTGACTCACGCCTGTAATCCTAGCACTTTGGGAGGCCAAGATGGGAGGATTGCTTGGGGCCAGGATTTCAAGACCAGACTGGACAACCTAGTAAGAAGCTATCACTACAAAAAATTTTTTAAAGTTAGCTGGGAGCATTGGCACATTTTGTAGCTACTCAGAAGGCTGAGGCAGAAGGATCGCTTGAGCCCAGGTGTTCAAGACTGCAGTGGACTGTAATCGTGCCACTGCACTCCAGGCTGGGTGACAGAGTGAGACCCTGTCTCAAAAAAGAAAAGAAAAGCATAAGGAAGAGAAAATATACCTAATAGTCATTAATAGCAGTGGATCATCATACAGGTCTTCATCATCTTCACATTGAATAGGCAGAGGAAGAGGAAGAAGAGGAGGGGTTGGCTTTGCTGTCTCAAGGTAGCAGAGGTGGAAGAAAATCCATGTGTAAGTGGGCCTATGTAGTTCATACCTGTGTTCAAGGGTCAACTGTAATTCAGTTGTTCTTCAACTAGTGGATTGGATATCAAGTATATAGCGTATCATACAGGGGAATGCTACTCAACAAAAACGTGAAACAAGCTATTGATACACCCATCACCATGGATAAAACTCAGAGTTATTATACTGTGAAAGATGCCAGAGACAAAAGGCTAACAGTATGATTCCATTTCTATGACATTCTGGACAAGGCAAAACTATAGGGACGGGGATCAATTAGTGGCCTAGGGATGGGGCAGGAGAATGGACTACAAGGGTACACAAAAGAAGTTTTCTATATCTTGAGCTGGTAGTGATTGCATTTTTTAGTATATTCTTGCCATGACTCAAACCTGTTTTTGTATCTAGAAAGAATAGAGTTTTTACTGTGAGTAGATTATATAGCAGCAGAGCTGACATAACAAAAGTAAAGGTGGAAAGGATAATCTAATCAGAGGTAACATCAAGAGGAAAGGCACGGAAGTATGAGAGTATGGTGTGCACACATACCAAGAGTCTGCACACAGTTCCGTATTGCACGGCCATGACTTTCAAATTAACGGGTGCAAGCCATGGAGTCCTGAACTTCTCCCTTGCAGCTCCAACTTTCACTGCAAACTCAATCTATCTAACACTAAAGCCTGTAGCCCTCTCTCTCTAAGACGTATCACCATGGCTATTGGTGATGTCATTTTCCTAGTCACCAAAACTCGAAAGCTTGAAGTCATTTCTGACTACTCTCCTTATCTGTCCCATCAAATTCTTGATGATTTCCTGCAATGCCACGGTTTGTGTGGCTTTGATAATGGACAATGATGACAAGAGAGGTTTTCTATTTCTTGTATATACCATTCCTTCTTACCCCTTGTTCTTGTATAGCTCAGACTTTTATTTTTTCTCACCAGGATTGGCACACCAGCCCTCTAAATGGTCTTAGAGCCTCTGATCACTCTCCCTTCTTGCCATATGAGTCTTCTGAAAATACCAACCTCATCCTACCATGTTCTAATAAAAAAAAATCAACTCAAGATCCCTGTCAATGAAAATACTCCCTTCACTGACCCTAAACTACTTTTGAGAGTGTATGCTTTATTATATTCAAGTCAACAAACTACTTCAGAGACAGCCAGCTTGACTGGTTTATTTCTCCCCACTCTCATTTCTCAACCCCATTAGGATTCCTCAACCCACACTTTCCTTTTTCTCCAAACTGTACAGCACGTATTGTTCTACCTATTGGGGTTTTTAGTGGTTATATTGATAGTGGCAACTTGTATGTCTACCGCCATGGAAAGATTCCAAAGCACTTTCCTGTGCATACTCTGGTTTGAGGTCTTCTCAACAAACCTACGGGACGATTCCTGTATCACAGATAAAGAAGCTAGGGCCCTGCAATGTACAGTGATTTGCCTAAGATCACACAGCTAAGTAGAAGGATTTCAATACATTTTTTTAAATGAAGGCAAGAAGACATAGCCAAAAAACTGATTTAACAATCAAGAGGAAGGGGTAGGACTGTTTTTAATAGCAAAATAAACTATTAAAAGTCAGACAAAGACTACGTAACGTCAGAGTTTAACCAGGATTACATCCATGCAGGCCACAATATGTGCCTGGCTTTTATGACACTGGTAGGACACACAAAAGGGCAGAATTTAATCTGTACAATTCAACTGATACATTTTTTCTAAAGTTTAAAACTGGGAAACTGTACCCTCAGCAAGCACTTATTTCTGCCTTTGCAACTGTTGGAGCTGACTGTGTGGGTGAGTTAACTGCTGCATAAAATGTGGAATTAAAATTAAAAAGCTCTTATGTATATTTTTACAGAACAGAAACAATTAAAATTAACTGTAACTCAAAATCCAGTTAGTAGACTTGGCATTTAAATTGGCTGTTTAATTAGCAAAATTCTATATGATTAATGTAGTCACTTGAAAATGTCTTTCAAAAGTAAAGCATTTTAATATGCTCCAGTTCTTAGATGATCTACATAACTTGATCTTTGTGTTCCCCACTGGAATTGACTTGTTCTGCAGTTTGAGTTAACGAGTTCCTGGACGAATGCTTCAGCAGGGAGCTAATCAGAATGAAAGCAGAAAGTGAATCTTATTTGACAATAAAATATACCAAACCTTAAAAGACTGTACACTATCTTCAGTCTAAGGAATGTAAGGGAGAATGTTTTTTCTTCATGTTAAAGTCTTAGACATTCCATCTGAGTCATTGGGTGGGTGACCATTTTTTGAGGGTGTTGATGAATCAGAGAATTCTTGAGGCTGTACCCCTGACCTAAAACATTTTTTAAGCAAAGGAAACATTTTTTTTTTAAATTATTTTTGACCGGGCTCAGTGGCCCAGCCTGTAATCCCAGCACTTTGGGAGGCCGAGATGAGTGGATTTCCTGAGCCCACGGGTTTGAGATCAGCCCAGACAACTTGGCGAGATTTCGTCTCTACAATAAATCCAAACATTAGCTGGACATGGCAGCAAGCATGCCTGTAGTTTCAGCCACTTGGAAGGCTGAGACGGAAGGATCGCCAGAGCCCAGCAAGTCGACGCCGGGGTGGCTGTGAGTGTGCCACTGCACTCCAGCCTGGGTGACAGAGTAAGACTTCAATTCAAAAAAAAAATTTTTTTTTACTTACGTACAATTATAGAAAGGTATTTGAGAAAGCATATCCAGTTAAATCCCTCTTTTTCGTTTAGAACTAGACCAAAATCATGACCAGTAGATAAAAATGCAAGCAGCTTTTACAACTTCCCTATGCACCTAGATAAACTGCATTTCCCAACTCCCTTACACCTAGAAGTGGGATCATATGATCAGTTCTTTTGAATGAAATAGGAGAGAGGTTGTGTCATTACCCTATCAAGGCATTTTGAAGAAATGTGCCTTCCTCACCTGCTTTCTTTTTTTCCCTTGTGTGCTACTTGTAAAGTGCCAGGGTGGCTTTCTGGTGACATATTGAAGCTGGAGGAGCCCAGCATGGAAGGAACCCGATCGTTAATAGATGGTGCATATCAGATCCTCCTGCACACTGAAATACGCAACCCCACACCTCCCATCCACATTACTGACTGTGCTGATCTTTAAAGTGAGCGAGAAACAAATTGCTATGATCATAAGCCACTGGGATTTGGAGGATTATTTATTAGAGCATTGAGTGGTTTCCTACAGGCTAAGGCTATATCCCCCCCCAAAAAGATATTCCCTCTATGACTACAATCCACAATGCAAAGTCTAAACGGTGCTGCCTCTTTGTCCTTTTGTTCTTGTTGTCATGCTGAAAGCCAGTGGAGCTTGACCTTCTGGGAGCCAAGAATTTTTTGAACCTAAGAAAAATCCAAAACCCATCTCCCCAGGAAAACAAGCAAACACACGTGCCCAAATCTTGGCCTAAAATTTCAAGATGTTTTCAGAACCTCAGAAAGCTCGATAGACTCCAGGTGAAGAACCCTGCTACTAGCAATTAGTGTACTAGAAATAAAGAGGAGCACTGAGAGAGTAATAAGTATATATTATTTTCAAGTCTTCCAATTTTACTCATCTTCTCTCTCATATACAGCTGCCCAGTCATATTCATGTCTTTGATCTTTGAATTAAAAAAAAAAAGACACGGAAAATTTAGACCCTTAACATTGATTTTTCTCTCTCAAAGCAAAGATGTCAGTGTAACAGTCCCAATGCCAAACATCAATTCTGTGACCATGCCTTTTGATTTCTGCATTGATTGGGAGCAGTCTCCGCCTCAGAATCATCAGTGATGTGGTGGTCAATATTCTATGCCAGGCCCTGTACAATTACTTTTGGAAACAGTCTTAACTTTCTCACATGACCCCTATGATTGTTTTTCAATTTTGCCCTTGTCAACCTCTCTAACCTCATCTCTCATCTGACCCCTGCTTAAGTGTTTTGTTCCAATAATATCACACTGCTCATCACGCCCCGATTCTACCACGTTCTTTCATGCCTCTGTGACCTTGTCTGGGACGTCCTTTCCCTTGACTGTCCAAAAACTTCTGTTATCCTCTAAGGTTCAGCTCAAGCATCACCTTTCTGGGAGACAGTCCTGACTTGCCCCTCCCTTAATTTAGTAACCCCATGAGTGTTCCTACTGTATTACCCATGCCCCTGTCACAGAACTCCTCACACACAGTTGGGATTTACTGCTCTGCCCGCCCATCGGACAGTTATTGCATATTCTTTATGTAACATAGTACCTGGCCCATTGAAGCATGCCACATTCTCAAGGAACATACTTTCAAGACAGGTAGTTAAGGATAACATGAAGAAAAACAACCACGTGTAACATATGTTTTAAATGACACCAGTGGAAGAATACTTATATTAATATGGAAATACACAGGATGGAACAATTAGTTCTGAAAGAGTGGAAGGTGATAGAAAAGAAAGGGGTAAAGGAGTTATTTCGAGAAGACTTCACAGGGAAGGAGACTCCTGAGCTGGCCCTTGAGAGTTGGCTTAGGACTGGGCTCAGTGGTTCAGCCTGTAATCCCAGCACTTTGGGAGGGCGAGGCGAGTGGATTGCCTGAGACTGCGGGTTAGAGACCAGTTCGGGCAACTTGGTGAGACCTCGTCTCTACAATAAATAAAAAAAGCACCTGGACCTTAGTCCTCTCGTGTTTTAATCTTGGTCTGTTTCTTCATTTTTATTTATAAGATAATAATATAGGAGACTATATTCTTTTTCCTTCGTACTAGCCTCTTCCATGCCTTAAGAAATATGACTGAACTTCCTAAGCCCTGTATGTCAGAACTTCCATCACTACGGGAAATTTTTCCTCAAGTTCCAGAGCAGGAAAAAAAACTCCAGGAAAAGGATTTTGGTCTGAACTAAGGTCATATTCTTACCCACTAGATCAACTGTAGTAGGCTGAAGAATGAAACCCCCAAAAGATGTTCACATCCTCATCCCCAGAACCTATGACTATGTTGCCTTACTTAGTAGAAGGAACTCTGCAGATGTAATTCAGTTAAGGGTTTTAAGACGAAGAGTTTATCCTGGATTATCTGGGTGGACCTAATACAATCACAAGGAGAATGAGAGAGAAAAGACGTAAAGATGGAAGCAGAAGTCAGAGAGGGGGAAAAATAATACATTGGCAACTTCGAAGACGGAGGAAGAGGCCATGAGCTAAGAAACGTTAGCAGTCTCTAGAAGGTGGAAAAGGCAAGGAAATGCATTCTTCCTTAGAAGCTCCAGAAGGAATTCAAGATTACTGGCACCAAGTTTATCCCAGTGAAACCAATTTCACAATTCTGACATTCAGAACTATAAAATAATAAATTTGTGTTGTTTCAGACCAATAAGTTCATGGCAATATGTTACCATAGCAAGAGAAACTAAATACATCAATCAAATATAGCTAGAGCACTTGACTAAGATTTGCTTAGTTTGAGTCAGATTCTGTCCCAGATTGGTTTCCTTCTGCCAATGCCACCCAAAAATAGTGTCTATGTGCTAAGCTACATTAGAAGGTCAACATTTGCTGAGCTTTTATTTTTACTCAAGCTATTAAATTCCTTTGGGTATAATTCCTAACATTTAGATTTCTTTATTGTAATATAATCAATTGGTAAATTAAAGGAAAGAATTCTTAATACACTGAATTTTCAGGAAATTTTGATATATGCTATAAAAGAACTTAATTTTATAACATGTATGTTATATAATAATTCAATGTTATAACATGTATCTCTGTATTCAGACTTGTATTGAATGTCTCCTATGCACCAGACATTGTTCCCACAAACACTGATGTTAGACAAACAAAAATGTATATGTGAACAAAATATATGTGATTCTGTCTTTCCATTGCTATGGTTGAGTGGGAGATAAATATTAAACAAGCACAAATAAGTATATATAACTACAAATTGTAAAAATGTTCTGAAAGAAAGGAGAAGACAAAACATAAAGCAAAATTTAGAGGGAAAAAAATAGTTGGGAAACAAATAATAAAACTTTTCGAATTTTACTATCTTCAATTTCAAGGGGAAAAAAATCAATCGAATATTTATTTCATCCTCGGGTAATTTAACACTTACATTTCCTAATAAAGTCACACTCTGCTTTTTGAACATATAGCTTCTCTTTCAGGCCCTTTTATTTTGTATTTATTCTAAAAAGATCATTAGGTGGTTTCTTTCACTCAGTCAAGTCTGACATGTCTCTGTTTCTTCCTTCTTTCTCTAATCAACTGTGTTTGAAACTTAAAAAAAAAAAATAACTCATGAAAGATTTGTGGTGACTTCCTGTAGATCCCTATCTTAAGAATGCTAGTGGGCCAATCTTTAAGTTAAAGACATATTTATCTAAAAGGAAATACACTCACTAAATGTATGCAAGCACAGAATCTAGGTGTGCTGAAAGGTAAATAAATCCAGAAAAATATTTGGCTATATTTCTACTTTGGATATAGATGTAGATAATATTGTGTTTATTTATTTCCTTTTTTTTTTTTTCCTTCCAAATTGAATCTTTGGACTAAGATAAAATGATTATTTTTCCCTTTTTTCATTCCTTTTCATAGTTTGCCCAGAACCTATTTACACAGGGATTGGATGGTAAATATTAAGGTCCTGGAAAGGGTAATGGGATCTGGAATATTTTTAATTTTATAGGTGACTTCTTGCTATACAATGACTTCTAAAATTTAGCATTGCTGCTTCAAAGGCAGAGCTGCTTCTCTCACCTTCTATCAATAGATTGCTGACTACACACATGCTGCTCTCTTTCGGCAAATTGGACCTTCTCCCAGTGAGTAATCTAATAAAAATTGCAGGAATTCAAAAAACTTAATTAATTAAGAAAAATCTAAAACAAAATTGGAGGATGCTATTGGCTTCTTGTTCCCTACCAATGATTCAATCATCATTTTTTTTTTAGTTGGAATCTTCCTCTGTCCTCAGGGTGGAGTGCAGTAGCATGCTTATGGCCACTGCAGCCTCGACCTGCTGGGCTCAGGCTATCCTTCTGCCTCGGCCTTCCTAGCAGCTGGAACTACAGGCATGCACCACCACCACACCTGGCTAATTTTTTGATTTATTGTAGAGAAGAGGTCTTGCCACGTTGCCCAGGCTGGTCTTGAACCTATGGGCTTAGGAAATCCTCTCACCTCAGCCTCCCAAAGTGCGGGGGTTATAGGTGTGAGCCACTGAGCCTGGCGAGTTCAGTCATCTTAATTCTCTCTTTTCTTTTTTTTCGTGTTGAAGATGTATGCTTTGCCATTATACATGCACATCACAGGTCAGCAAGAGTCTCTGTTCCACATAGTCATTCAGGAACCCAGGCTGACCAATGCCCACCAAATTGTAGATGTTCTCCTCAATCAGGAGGAAAGAAAGACTAGAAAATTATATATAGACTTTTATTGCCTCAGCTTGAAGATCAATTTTACTCCCATTCATTGGCCAAAGCTAGTCATATGCACTCACTAACCAGAAAGGAAACTGGAAAATGTATATCAAATGAAACATTTGGTGAGTGTTACTGGCTCTGCTACAAAAAAATCATAACTTTCTAAGCATTTATTCCTCTTCTGGTCTTTTGACTAAGAGGGCAAAATCAATTATTGGTCAAGTTTCAGAAACTCAAATAAAACTTCTTTACAATTTTGTTTTGTTTTGCTTCTGATGCTCATTGGAATTTGTATATATTTGTGTTTGCTTAGTCATCTAACAATTTCCATTGAGACAAAAGAGGAATCTGCAATACCCCTTTCAAGTTTTTACCTTTATGTTTCGATACCATCTCTCCATGATTTAGACGCTTGACTCCACGATGAAGACCAGAAAGATAAACACTCTCGTATATAACATGCCTTCTTTTCAGTTTTCCAAGATTGACTTTAAGTGCAACCTTCCAGCCGGGCTCGGTGGCTCAGCCTGTAATCCCGCGCCTTTGGGAGGCTGAGGTGAGTGGATTGCCTGAGCCCGCGGGTTCGAGACCCGCCTGGGCAACTTGGCGAGACCTCATCTCTACAATACATCAAAAATCACTTGGAAGGCTGAGGCAGAAGGACGGCCGGAGCCCAGCAGGTCGAGGTTGTCCCGGCCACTGCACTCCAGTCTGGGCAATGGTGAGACTCCAACTCAAAAAAAAAAAAAAAAAAAATCAGCCGGGCGTGGTAGTGCATGCCTGTAATCCCAGCTACTCATAAGGCTGAGGCGTAAGGATCAGCGGAGCCCATCGGGTCGAAGCTGCGGTGGCCGGGAGCGGCCGCTGCACTCCAGTCTGGGTGACGGAGTGAAACTTCAACTCAAAAAAAAAAGAAAAAAAAGTGCAACCTTCCTATCACATTACTTCTCAAAAAAGGGCTACACACCAAATATTCTAGAATTAAAATCATTATTTTTATTCAATATCGCCCAACACTAAACGGTCTCATATTTAAAACTCCATAGTCAATTTATCAACATTTTAAAGTTTAGCTTAATACATGACACAGGAAATATATATTTCTTAAAATTATACATTCTCTGGTTCCTTTTCTGAAATAGCGTTAAGGCCAAGGCTAATATTCAGTTATAGGGGCTCAAAAGTTTTTCCAGGATCATTGTGGACATGATCAGGGTGAAGAAATTTGGCCTTCTGAGATAGCTCATTTTTCTGTATCTTAGAGCTCCCCGAATATTACATTTTGAGAAGACTCTTTCCCTGCACAAGGGTGCTGCCACAGCCATCTCAGTGCAGAGGTAAGGTGGCTGTCTAATTAGGTCCCTGAATTGTGTTCGCAGGCAATTTACTGTTAAATGCTAAGGCCTGCAGCTGTACACATTGAATAACTGCTACTTTCCAGACATGCGTCAGGGAGTATAACCTCAAACCTACTGAAGAGAAACTCCTGGAGAGAAAAGCAATATTTATGAATTATTGGCCTAAGAATATGCAGACTACTCCTTCTTCTCTCTTACTGCTCAAAGCAAGAACCACAGTCCAGCAGATCTGGATCACCTGAGCACTTGTTAGATTTGTAGAAACTGGGCCCTAATCCAGACCTAGTAAATCATAATCTTCATTTTAACAAGATTTATATGCACAGTACAGTTTGAGAAACACTACTCTAAGCCTCACTCCTCACCTTGAGTCCATGAATCTCTGGATGGACTTCAGAAAGACTGTGAATCCCTTGAGACTATATTTAAATAGTTTGCATTTTCTGGGGAATTATTGCATGATCATCATCAGATTTTCCAAAAAGTGTGTTTCAAACAAATTCACATAAGGTTAATAACACTAACTCTAGATTTTCTAAAAAGTTTCATTGGTCTTGACCAAAGTAACAGAAAGGTTTGTACCTTCACCACTTCTATTAGTTGTCCATTGTTGCATAACAAATTTCCATCTCTTCCATCCACTACGTACCAATTTAGCAGCTTAAAATAACAAGTTGTCTGTGGGATCTTCCTTTTGCTTAACTCAGAGGACTCATCTTCCCCAAACCTTCAGTAACTGAAGCAGAGTCTTCAAATGGGACCTGCATGTCCCTGGAGGTATTCTATGATTTTTCAAGGGATAAAAGGGCATGAATAGTTTTAGAATCATCCATTTCTAAATCCTCAAACTCCATAAGTCTTATTTTCTAAATGTCATCTGCCTGAGTACAAGCCTTAGTCAAGATACGTCTGTTCTTTCCTATTTCCCCTCACTGTTCATAACTGCTTTTTCACGTATTACAAAAGAAAGGCATAACTCTCATTCATTGTAAAACTTATTGAATTGTAAAACTATATTGAATTGCCTTGAGAGTGAAAACTGCAGAGTGAAAATATAGGGAGAATTGAAACTATCTTTGTTAATGAAACCATCTTTAATCAAGACACGATAAGCCCATAGCATACCTGAGAATGTTTATCTGTCTTAAATCTCTTTCTGTTAAGAGTGAAGCAAGGTGTTAGACATCTTTGTTAAAATGTTTTCATTTTAAATATATAGTAGGGTGGGGTTATAGAAATCATTGCAGTTTTGCTCAACAACCTCATCTCTTCCATCTACTTCATACTATCACGAAATGCATTACCCCTGATAATAGATTCTTCTGAGAGCAAAACAAGATTCTCATTAAGACAAGTGGCAGTTCCTTATTTCATTCAGTAACAAACTCCTGCCAAAGCTTCGTAACTCATCTAAATATCCTTCTTAGCCCTAGGATTAAGAAGGAAAATGATAACTATTGGTATGTAGTTAACTCATATATTTGATTAAAAAATGAAGATAGGTTTTTTCCCTAATGAAAAGTGAGTGTGATTTGGCTCCCAGGTTTGACAAAAAGACTGATCTGGTCAACTATTTTGCACATGGGACATTTTCCATAGATTGAATAAACTAAACCTAAAGTTGCAAGGATTTTTAGGGGGGGAAACAGTAAATCACATATAAAATGAAATCTTGTATTTGAGAAGGTAAGTTGAGTAACAACTTATTAATTTTCCTAACCCTGACTGTTTATATCACGATGCTTCTACATGAAACAGTAAGAGTAATTAATAATCATCTGATAACTCTTAGTGAAGCCTTTTTGGGAGACTTCCCAGAAATAAAATAGCTCTAATGACCGAGCAGCAAATACATTTGCAAGCTGGGTGCTTCTAATTCTGTGATTTTAACAAAACTGAAGGTGCATCTAATCAGGTTGTCAGTGAAACGATTAAAAATAAAAATGCGGCCATTGCCTTGCTAGACTCTGGTGTGGCCATGTGCTCTTTGAGCTATGACTGTCGCCTATTTCCTGGCTTTGGTTCCCTCTCCCACCCTGGGAGGTGAATCTTTTTTCTTCCTTCTCTTTCTCTCTCTAATTTGCTTTTAAATAAACTTTTCTTTTAAAAAATAAATAAATAAAATAAAAATGCAATTTTTTTAGCACATAACTTGAAATAAGCTTAAAATTTGAGACCAGGGTTGGTGGCTCAGCCTGTAATTCCAGCACTTATGGGAGGCCGAGGCGAGTTAGATTGCCTGAGTCCGCGGGTTTGCGACCAACCCTGGCTACTTGGCAACACCTCATCTCTACAATAAATCAAAAATTAGCTGGGTATATTAGCACACTCCTGTAGTTCCGCTTAATTGGAAGGCTGAGGGGAAGAATCGCCAAGCCCAGTAGGTGGACATTGGGGTGGCAATGAGTGTGCCACTGCACTCCAGCCTGGGTGCCAAAGTGAGACTCCAACTCAAAAAAAAAAAAAAAAAAAAAAATTGAGTAATAGTGCCACAAAAAAATCTTTTATTCCCCTTTGTTACTTATTGGTATCAAGAAATAAAGATCTCTCAGAGTGCAAATTTAAAAATAGAATAGAATTGATGCTGAAATTCCATTTTCTTCTAGTAATAAGTCATGATAAGTAACAATAACCCACTGAGAGACTTAAGCATGGGTAGTAAGAGTCACCCACATCATAATGTTGCTGTGAAGAGCAAATAAACAAACAGGAAAGGGACTTAAACAATGCTTGATGCATAATGAATGCCAATACACATTAGCTACTATTACTATTATTACTATCATTATTGCCCCTGCCCTTGGCATAGAGGTGGCAATTATATGAAACACAGCTATTTCCACTTGCATTTCCAAAATGTTTTCTATTTTTATATTTTTTCTTGTCTCAAACTTCTGATCTCTACCAAAATGTTTTATATTAGTATTTACTTATCGAATCATAACACATGTATGTTGTTCTGATAAAGCAGTACTGAAAATACCTGGAATGATACTTCAATTCAGAAAAATATTTTTAGCATAAAACTCTAAAATTACAGAAAATAAAAATATTTTTAGGCTCAACTTTTATATATTTTTTTGACAGATAAGTATTTAGGGTTATTTGTTAAAGATTTTGAAGCATTAAAATACATTACTTTAGAATAAAATTATATGTTAGGGAAATACAATAGAAGTGAGTTCAAGAAGAAAAGTTGACTGTATAATTTCTATGTTAAAGGAGAATTTATCCCATGTATTTTAATGGTTTATGATAGATATTTAAATTGGTACAGCATTTGGATTCCATATGATACATTTTAAAGAGTGATGTAACCATTTTACTTTAAAATGTCAAACTTAGAATATGCAGGAAATTATACATTTTGCAGCTACTTAAACTTGCTGTGAAAACATTTTATAGCCTAAAAATTATATTGACTGAACACATGTATTTTTAAAATATTAAGAGCACTTTCCTGGAGCTCTGTCTTTGATTTTCTGCTCAACTATACACTGCCTTAGTGGTAGAATTTACGCTCATTGTCCAATTAGCCTCTTTATTGTCAATTCTAACTGTTAAAGACATCTAACTGAACAGGCATCTCCACATGCAACCTTGTACTTTAGTTTATATTTCCAAGTATCTATGGAACATCTCCAGTTACTGTTTTGCCAACAACCTCAAGCACAACTTGTTGAAACCAAATTTATTTCTCTTCCAAACCCCTAATCTATATCTGTGAATTTTTTTAATATTGCTAAAAACCTGCTAAAAATGGGTTTTGTTTTTTTGAGTTAGAGTCTCACTCTGTTGCCCAGGCTGAAGTGTAGTGGTACACTCAACAGCCACCCCAGCATTGACCTGCTGGGCTCCGGTGATCCTTCAGTCTTAGCCTTCCAAGTAGCTGGAACTACAGTCGCACGCTACCATGCCTGGCTAATTTCTTATTTATTGTAGAGACAAGGTCTCGCCAAGTTGCCCTGGCTGGTCTCGAACACATGGGCTCAGGCAATTCATTTGCCTCGGCCTCCCAAAGTGCTGGGATCACAGGCTGAGACACCAAGCCCAGTCTTTTTTTTTTTTTAAAGGAAACTATTGGCTCACACAACTAAAACTTTAAGAGAGATACTTTGGTCGTGACTGGATTCAGGACTCAAGTCTTGTTTTTGAAGCTTGGCCTCTCTCCACATCCTGACTTTTCCTTCTATTATTGTGGCATCAGTCCCAGGTTCCTTGTGATAGCAGATGACTGCATCAACTCAGATTTAACAACATCTGAGCTCCAAACTCAGCAGGCAAGAACATCAGCCTCTCTCTCAGAAACCTCAACAAAAGACTCCCAGTGTCTATGGATTCCTTTCGGGTCAATTACCTATCAGAAGACCAATCACAGGGTTTAAGGGAATGGAAAGGCTTGACTAGAACAGAATCACTTGAATCACAGATGGCTCCACATGCCAGGGACCAGTGGGATGAAATACACTAGAGCTACGTGACTGAGACTTTGAGAGACAGACCCAAGAGCTGCATCTACTACATGGGAGTTTAGATGTCAAGCTACAACCTAATTGTCCACTATACATTCTCACTTCCACTCCAACCTGGTTCTACATTTTGCTAATAAACATTTTTCTTGTGATTACTTTTGACTCTTTCTCTTATTGGTACCCACATTTGGTCACCAGTGTATGATAGTGGTAAGAATAGAGAGAGTAGAGAGTGTCCAGGCTTAAATTCCACCTCCACTTTTTCCTAGCTCTGTAAATTTAGGCACATTTACCTAACTGCTCTTTGCCTTAGTGTCTTCACCTATAAAATGTGGGTAGTAGCTGGGCACAGAGCCTCAGCCTGTAATCCCAGCACTTTGCGAGGCCAAGGCAAGAGGATGGCCTGAGCTCCGGGGTTCAAGACCAGCCCGGGCAACTTGGTGAGACCTCATCTCTACAATAAGTCACAGAAACTAGCCAAGTGTGGTGGCGTGTGTCTGTAGTTCTAGCTACTTGGAAGGCTGAGATGGAAGGATCGGCTGAGCCCAGCAGGTCGAGGCTGCTGTACTCCAGCCTGGGTGACAAGAGTGAGACTCCAACTCAAAAAAAAAATGCGGATAGTAATAGTATCTTCTTCATAGAGTTGCTGTAGGAAGTAAGTGAATTCACATAAAGCACCTAGACAATACCTGGCACATAAAAACTTTCCTATGATATTAGCTGTTACTGTTATTGTTCCCCCTACACTCGTCACAGAGGTTACAAAGATGAGTGGTGGGAACACTTTAGTCCGTGCATATCAGGTCATGCATGGTCCCCGCTTTTCCAGATTTATTTTCTGCTATGAACCAATATACAATTACTCTGGGAGGCTCCCATCCACTTTCCCCCAAATTTCCTGTATTGTTAGTCTCCGCTTCTTTCTTTCGTTCATTCTATTCATTTTTCATGAAAAGCCCCTGCTTTGTATATCTAGGTTGACCATGGTGTGGGTATTTATGTTGTTTTCGGTTTTTGTTTTTTGGTTTTTTTTGGGTTGGAGTCTCACTCTATCGCCCAGGTTGGAGGGCAGTGGCACACTCACAGCCATCCCAGCGTCGACTTGTTACACTCCTGCGATCCTTTCGCCTCAGCCTTCCAAGTAGGTGAAACTACAGGCGTGCGCTATCACATCCGGCTAATTTTGTATTTATTGTAGAGATGAGGGCTTGCTAAATTGCCCAGGTTGTTCTCAAAGCTGCCGACTCAGGCAATCCACTCACTTTGGCCTCGGAAATTGCTGGGATTACAGGCTTGAGTCACCAAGCCCGACCTGGTATTTATGTTTCTTTTGCTTTGTTATTGGTTCATGCTAAGATAATTGCAGGCTGGCCTGCAGTTCTCTAAGCAATAAAGAGCAAAATAGCTTAAGGCATGCCTGATCCTTATCAGACTTTTAGTAATAGCCTATGCAACATTATTTTTTCTGGCAGCAAAATTAGGATTTTGTTGAGAAAGGTGTGTGTGTGTGTGTGTGTGTGTGTGTGTGTAGAGAGAGAGAGAGAGAGAGATTGCAAGAATGCCACAGGTGAATATATATATATATTCATTATGAAACCAGAGTTAAACATGTTCTTAACTGTTTGAGGGCAAACTGGAATTTGATAGAGTGAGTTAGCATCCTGGGATAAATAGGCTAAGCAGCCCATAACTAAAGCACTCTAGTCTCCTGATCATGTGGGAACCAAAAATGTGTGCTAATAGGATTGCTTACTTCCTCTACTGCACCAAAGACAGGGACATTTGAAAAAAATGTGCAAAGTTTGAGTGCATCCTTCTGACCAGCATCACAAGACAAGATTTTTCCAAAGGTTCTGTGCCTGCAGTCACTCAGGGAAAATGTCTACACAATTGACATTCTGGAGGGATGACAAATCAGTTCCTCGTACTCTGTGCTTTGTCCAAACCAGATTATATGACCTCAATTATAGGGGAGAAAGTATAACCTGGCACAACTCCATCATTCTTAGCCAAAACTGTTTTGGCATTTAGAAAAAAAAAAAAAAGGGGAATATAGGTTCATAATCCCACAATTCAACATCTGAAATTTAAAACTCTCTTAAAACTGAAAATTTGTTTCCTAACTCACTGGCAGTAAAGCCTGACCTGACTTGGACTCATTTATGCAGCAAACCCTTGCTGAAATTAAGATCATTTATAATTTTTATTTATCCCACTTTTTTTTTTTTTTTGAGTTGGAATCTCACTCTTGTTGCCCAGGCTAGAGTGCAGTGGCACGCTCATGGCTACCACAGCCTCGACCTGCTGGGCCTAGACCATCCTTTCGCCTCAGCCTTCCAAGTAGCTGGAATGACAGACGTGCACCACCACACCTGGCTATATCCCACTTTCAAACTTGTGTTTCACTGAGAAATATTGGTGAGCTTGATTATGAGTTACTTTCCTAGACTCTATAGGGGATATGTGTGTTTGTGTGTGTGATGTATCTATTGAGAGAAAACATAAATTAGTTTTCTAAAATTAACATCTCATTTTTTTTTGTTTTTGTTGGTTTTGTTTTTGTTTGAGTTGGAGTCTCACTCTGTCGCCCAGACTGGAGTGCAGTGGCTGCTCCCAGCCACCGCAGCCTCCACCTGCTGGGCTCCGGCAATCCTTCCGCCTCAGCCTTCCAAGTAGCCGGAATTACAGGCGCACGCTACCATGCCTGGCGAATTTTTTGATTTATTGTAGAGATGAGGTCTCGCCTGCCCCGGCGGGTCTCGAACCCACAGACTCACGCAATCCACTCACCTCAGCCTTCCAAAGGAGTGGGATTATAGGCTGAGCCA
>NW_007253900.1:309526-334012 GCF_000164805.1 Carlito syrichta
CTGAGTCCGCGGGTTCGAGACCCGCCTGGGCAACTTAGCAAGACGGCATCTCTACAATAAAATAAAAAATCAGCCGGGCGTGGTAGCGCGTGCCTGTAGTTCCGGCTACTCAGAAGGCTGAGGGGAAGGATCGCTGGAGCCCAGAGGGTCGAGGTTGCGGTGGCCGGAAGCGGCCACTGCACTCCAGTCTGGGCGACAGACTTCTGAAACACAAGAGCCCCTAGGGTTTCAGATATGAGATTATGAACCTGAAAAGATTTTTTAAAATCTAACAAATAGTCTTTCTTTCACTATACATTTGATCTATTAGGTAGGAGCTGAGGTTGAGGCTGGAATTTAAAACATTTCAAATGAATAATAATGGGTGCCTTACAGTTAATTTCAATTTCCATTTCCTGCTTTTCAGAAACTTTTTAGGATCTCTTTTTCTTGAAGTCTGAAGGAAACACTGGTAAACTTGTTTTACCTTTCTATAGATAATACACATTTTGTGTGCCTGTTTCTCATCCAAATATTTAAGGCTTTATTACCCAGGACTCTTTACTGTTGCCCCAGACTCCCACTGCAGGTCTTAAAAGGAGTTCCCAGTTTACCTGCCCTTTTAGAGACATCTCAGTTCCTTTGTTCTAACAGATGTAGCAGGGTGGTTCCCAGGTTTGGATTTTTTATTCTTAAACTTTCTTTCTGTAGCTCAAGATTCCTAAAATCTTGTTCTCCTAATCTTTCATCAGTACTTTTATCTTCTCCCTCCTTTCTATTTCCATCTTCCTTCTTAATTGCCCTTCAAAAGTCATTCACCTATTTTGGAAATAAAATTGTCATGCTTATCAAAACACATACAGAAATAAGGTTAAGTATACTAGAATTTCATATAAAGGGAAGTTGCACTTGGGGAAGGATTGCTGTCCCTGCAGTCTTCCAATATTTTTTCTCGTCATGACTTTCATGCAAGCATCCCCTGATTCTATATATATAGCACAGTCACAATAATTTATGGGATAATGTGACTTTCCACAAAAGCTGATAATTCATTTCCCTGGCTTAGGAATGGCTTAAATAACTCAAGCAGTTTCTCTCCTGCACCTTCCCTCACACTCAATTCAAGCTGTTTACCAATCTGAGATCAGATGAATCATTCAGTCTGAACATTCTGAAGGTTCTTTCTCTACACCAATCCTTTCTAAAAAGGCATTGCCATAGAATCTTCTATTGCTGTAGTGATGGCTCAAATCATGAGCATTAGAGTGCCTTTTCGAGTTGATACGTGTTCAACTAGACATACACATCAAGCGAAAATTGAGCTTTGTGTATGTGATCATAATTAGGTATACATAATTTTTCTTACACAAGACTCAGAGAAAGTTTGTGATCTGTGCGAATTATAAAAGCATGGCCCTAACATGGGAAGATATGGGAATTCCTAATTCCTGAGATAACATTAAGGACTTCTCTGTCATTTGTGCCTAGTTCTGCCGCCTATGCGATGCTCTTTTAAGTAGTAGCAATTTGGTGTCTCTTTGCCACTGGCGTTTTGTGACTACAGCCAGCTCCAGCAGTGACATAATGATACAGAAGTGGTAAGATGCAGTAGTTTGTGTTCATCATAATGCATTCCGGTAGACTAAAAGTCAATAACCACTTGACATTCAGAAGACATTCTCATACTGGCAAGTGCAATGCTTCTTAGTCAGCTCGGGCTGCCGTAACAAAATACCATAGATTGGGTGGCTTAAGCAACAAAAATTCATTTTCTCAAAGTTTTGGAGACTGGAAGTCTGCTATCAGGGTGCCAGCATGATTGGGTTCTGGCAAAACGATTTTCTAGCAAACAGGCCATGCCTTCTCACCGTGTCCTCACATGGCAGGGACAGAAAGGGTAAGTTATCTGGCATCTCTTCTTATAAAGGCTCTCATCTCATCACAGGACCCACCCTCATGGCTTCATCTAAACCTAATTGCCTTCGAAAGACCTATCTCCAAATACTTTCACACTGGGAATTAGGGTTTCAACATATGAATTTTGAGGGAAGACAATTCAGTGCATGGCAGTTTCATGATACCATTTCTGAGTAAGTAATGAAATAGTTCTGCTTTATGATATAAACTAAAAATAAAATCCTGCGCTCCACCGCCCCCCTCTGACGGAACAGATGCCCCTCTTGGCCAAAGGGACCCCAGAAAAACCTTAAAACTGAGTTCCTGACCATGACCAGACAGGAGGTTGGGCATGCCTCATTATTTCTCCTCCCTTTTGCAGTTTAGACACGACTGACCAGCATTAACGTTAAAATAGAGACCCTAAAACTGACAGAACAGACTCTTCATGACAATAAGATGCCAAATTAGAAACAGGACCCAAGGCCACACCAAACAAAGGCTAAGTCACACACCCCTACACTTAAAGAATAAACTATGTTCTAATTGCCACAAAGATTATCTTCTTCTCTGGCAGCTAAACAGGCACTGGCCTCAAAATAACCAATATTAGAATAGTTTGTGAGGTAATTATCCAGACATTTCCCTTTCCCCCCATACCTGGCTTCTTTCTGTCCCTCCCTCGGGGAACAGCCTCTGGCCAAGACCGGTCTCTGCAGGATATGTATATTCCCTGCAACAAGTCAAGTGATGCAGGTCACCAAGCAACCTAAAGACAATGTAGGCACTCTTCATCAATGTGATTGTAAACACTGTATAGGAATTTGAATAATTAACTTACTTGACTATAAGCTGTTTGCTGCGCTGTCCCCAGACACAGATTCTTTCATCACTGACCCACTTAGGGGCTGGCCATCAGTGACCCCCCTGTAAGTGTAATAAACCAATGTCTCTCCCTGCTGGACCTCTGGTGACTTCTTTGGAATAGGAAAAATGTACCCTTAAACCCTCTCAGATTTGGGCCTACTGCATGTTACAAGTTATAAATTATCCAGCTCACAGACACTGACCCCCCTCTTCCACAAGCTGTAACTTAGTTTTGGTTGGACAAGGAACTGATTTCAGTAACTATCTGAAGTTAAGAAGATCACTGACCACGGACTGGTTCTGGCCAGTTTACAGAGATTGAACTTGCACACAAATGAAAAGGTCTTTATCATAAAGGAGGTACCTATAGAAACCTAGAAGAAACTTAGCTTAGTCTGTGTTTAGTTTTTTTTTGTTGTTGTTGTTGTTGTTGTTTTTGCCTCAGCATAACCATTAGAAAGCGTTTAGACATTCTAGGCCAAGCGACAATTAGGCCAAGAGGCAGCCTATCCCACTCCCTCGCAAATCTCCCTCAGATGCAAGACCAGACAGCCCAACTTTTCAATTTATGATTTAGCATAATAATCTCTAGTAAACTTTTAGGTTCCTGGTCAAGATAAAAGGTCAAAGATCACGCTTTGGCTGGCCAAAGCCATAAAAATGATAATAAGACCACCTTTGGTCAAGGAGTTTGTGGATTGCAAATGTCTAACAAATCTCCTGTAGGAAAACTCCCTTCCCTTATCTCCTCCCATCTAGCCTACCATCTCAGGGCAGGAGATAATAATGTCCAGCAACCTCAAGAGCTAAGACTCCTGTGACTACTATGAACATCAAAGACCGGCAGCCCTGAACACTCCTTTGGGTCAAAATGCCCCAAAACCTCTCAAATACACACATTTTGTGGCCCTTCGAGGCCACGCTTGCCTTTGAGCGTTGGCCCCCTTTCCAATCTGTGAAAGGTGGATAATAAATTTTACTTCTTTGTAATTTCTTACTTGGTTGCAATCTTCCATTATTTCCCAGCCCCAGCATGGGCTCTGACCCACCTTGCCTCAGTTGACCCTTTCAAAGGGCCTAATTGTAATACATTTAAATGTTGTCTCCACCCCAAAGTAAACATGGGCTGTTTGTTACAGGCATGCCTGTTCACTACTCATGTAACAGGACCACCTTTGTGAATATTCAAAGCTCCTCTCCTAACAAGATGAATATGAATGTTTAACCAACTCCTTTCAGCATAAAGATTCTGCCCCAATCCCTCTCCCTCCGAAGTGCCCATTATTTCTGTCTCTGTCCTGGCCTGAGACTGTGTTTCCCAGCCCTATGGGATGTCAACCTTGCCAGCAGTTGCCCTTTATAAGAAATAAAGTCTCCTCTCCTTTTCTAAATTTATGAATTGTGTGGTTTTTTTAAGTTAATAAAATAATGGGAAAACACCTAGAGGAAGTCATGAAGTAACAAAATCTCAGCTAAGGGGTACAGGTGAAAAGGGCTTTATCAAGAGAAACACACACACACACACACACACAGACACACACAATGATTTAACAACTTAGTATCTAAGAAATTCCCTCAAACGACAGCATTTGGTCCTTAACATAGGAAGCAATACACTTACATATTTGTGAATTCTTTTTTTGAGGTGGAGTCTCATTCCATTGCCCAGGCTGGAGTGTAGTGGCACACTCAAGGCCACTCCAACATCAGCCTGCTGGGCTCCAGCGAGCCTTCCGCCTCAGCCTTCCAAGGAGCCAGAACTACAGGCGTGCGCTACCACACCCGGTTAATTTTTTATTTCTTGTAGAGACGAGGTCTTGCCAAGTTGCCCAGACTGGTCTCGAACCCCCAGGCTCAGGCAATCCACTTGCCTCAGACTCCCAAAGCACTGGGATTACAGGCTGAGCTACCGAGCCCAGCCATTTGTGAATTCTTTTTTTTTTTTTTCGAGTTGGAGTCTCACTCTGTCGCCCAGACTGGAGTGCAGTGCCGCTCCCGGCCACCGCAGCCTCGAGCTGCTGGCTCCGGCGATCCTTCCGCCTCAGCCTTCCAAGTAGCCGGAATTACAGGCACGCGCTACCACGCCCGGCTGATTTTTTTGATTTATTTGTGAATTCTTTAGGGAAGTTTACATTTCAAGTTAATTTTGGTGATTTTAACATTGATGCCTGTAGACTAACTAGGAAAACAAAAACAAGTAGTAATTCTCCCCTGGTCCTTCCTCCTGCTGAGGTGGAATCATCTAGTTGTATATCTGCATCTACAGTTGAACCTTAACAAAGAGCCTGCCTTTGCTCATTCTTGAACTGAACCAGTTAAGAGGAGCAGGAGTTGTTATCATTTATTGTTGGTTTTTAATTCTTTTGCATTTTTATAGTCTCATGCTTCAGTGATCGAATTTAGCCTAGAGGGGATTCCAGAAATAAAAGATCATCCCTTTGGCCAGGTACAGTGGCTCACACCTATATCCCAGCACTTTGGAAGGCAGAGGTGAGAGGATTGCCTGAGCCCAGGGGATCGAGACCAGCATGGGCAACTTGGCGAGACCTCATCTTTACAATAAATAAAAAAATAAGCTGGATGTGGGGGCACACACCTGTAGTTCCAACTATTTGGAAGGCTGAGACAGAAGGAGGCCTGAGCCCAGCAGGTCGAGGTTGCGGTGGCCTTGAGAGTGCCCCTGCACTCCAGCCTGGGTGACAGGGTGAGACTCCAACTCAAAAAAAAAAAAAAAAAAATCATCCTTTTGGAGACCCATTCCTTCCTTGACCGGTTTTTTTTTGGGGGGGCGGGGAGGAAAGAAGTTGTTTCATTTTTACTAGTAACCAAATAGGCCTCTATTTCCCACCTAAGACCTACTATTCACACTCTAAGTTTTTCCTTTCTGTGACTCAAAACATTGATTGTATTGGTTGCACAGTACAATAGTTCTATAGTTCTCTAAAGCGATCATACATCTATTCAATACCTATTTGATGCATTTGTATTTTTTATAAACAGCCCGCATTCACTTGTTCATTAATTATGTATCTATTATGTACAGTTTTTAAAAAGAGAGCGAGGGAGTGAAAGAGAGAGCAAATGGTGTGTAATTGAACTTCTTCCTGAAAGTCCTTTTGTTGTTTATGCTCCACAAACGTCCCCTCTGGCCCACGGGACCACCTGACAGGAAGCAGGACCCTAGACACAGTCATTCTTGAATGTCCAGTTTAGCTAGAGAGCCTATCACATCGTCCCTCTCCCAATCCAGGATTTGGCTTGGAGAGGTACAGACCTCTTTCCTAGGGACCACTACCTAGTGTCTAACTCTTTGGGTTTATTTCCAACGTTCTCTTCCTCATCCAGCACAGAAAGAGTTATTTTGTATTTTAATTTGCTCTCAGGTAGGAATTGGACAAAGATTACTTGCTTTAGTCAGGCTCCTGAAACTTCTCTCAGGTCTATCTGTGTACTTCCCTGTAAAATCCAGTTTTAGCAAAGAATCCTGTTGTCATATTAACAGGAGCACACCCCCACCCCCTATTTGTGATCCCCTTTGATATCTGATCAGTTTCCTCATCTTTTATCATTCCCCAGGTGATGTCTAATCACCCTGTCCTGTCTTCAGCAAGAATCTCATTAGGTTTGTTTAGTCAGAATCTCCCTTATCCCTGATATTTCCGGTTGTATTTCTCCATCCAATGACCTCACCCTGCTCCTTGGCTGTAAATTCCCACTCATCCATGCTGTATTTGGAGTTGAGACCAAGCTTTCCCCTTCATTTCCCATTGAGGTAATCCCATACCTATCACGATGGTCTTGAATAAAGTCTTCCTTAACATGCTTCTTTTTTTTTTTTTTTTTGAGCTGGAGTCTCACTCCATCACCCAGGCTGGAGTACAGTGGCATGCTCACAGCCACCCCAGCGTCAACCTGCTGGGCTCCAGTGATCCTTCCACCTCAGTCTTCCCAGTAGCAGGAACCACAGGCACGTGCTACCAGTCTGGCTAATTTTTTGATTTATTGTAGAGACGAGGTCTCACCATGTTGCCCAGGCTGGTTTCAAACCTGTGGGCTCAGGCAATCCTCTCATCTCGGCCTCCCAAAGTGCTGGGCTTACAGGTTTGAGCCACCGTGCCCAGCTCTTAACTTGCTTTAATAAGTGTCACTGAATAATTTCTTTAACAGAATGAAGTGAGGTGGGAGCAGAGTGGAAGGTACTTATCGGGTATTCTTTCAAATCTTTCTACCTTATATTTTCTGCATTATTCTTGGATGTAAAGATTTGAACTTAAAAGCAAGCAAGTGAACAAAAACAGGAAGTGATTGCCTTGGTCTCCTGGTTTTGCTGTCGTGAACCTTGGGGCAATGGCATCTAGCATCCAGTAGTGCTATTGGGAAGGGTTAAGGGAACAAAATAAAACAGGATAGGCCTGGCTCGGTGGCTCAGCCTGTAATCCCAACACTTTGAAAGACCGAGGTAAGTGGATTGCACACTTGAGAGGCCGAGGCGAATGGATTGCCTGAGCCTATGGATTCGAGACCAGCCCAGGCAACTTGGCGAGACTTCATCACTACAATTAATAATAATAATAATAATAATAATAATAAGAAGAAGAAGAAGAAGAAGAAGAAGAAGAAGAAGAAGAAGAAGTTAGCTGAGCATGGTAGCATGTGCCTGTAGTTCCGCGTACTTGAAAAGCTAAGGCGGAAGGATTCCTAGAGTCCAGCAGGTCCACGCTGGGGTGGGCCATGAGCTTGCCCCTGCACTCCAGCCTGGGCAACGGAGTGAGACTCTAACTTCAAAAAAAAAAGGATAACCACATCCATCAATATGGTTGTCCCTTGGTATTTTTGAGGGATTGATTTCAGGACCCTCTCACCCCTACCCCCCCCAAGGATACCAAAACCCACAGATTCTCCTGACATGCTTTAAATCATCTCTAGATTAATTATAATACCTAATACAATGTAAATGCTATGTCCATAGCTGTTATAATGTATGATTTAGGAAATAATAACAAGAAAAAAGTTTATACGTGTTCAGTACAGACACAAACATCCTTTTGTTTTCAAAATATTTTCAGACCGTGGTTGGTTGAGTCTGGATGTGAAAATCACAGAGAGTTGACTGTATTTCTAAACATCATCCAGTTTCAGATTATGGTAATTTGGTTCAATGTCAAAGGTACTCTAATAATTATGGAGGGACTTATTAAAATAATACTTTTGAGAAACTAAATCATTATTTTTGAGTGAATCATAAAATTACATTTGTCCTAGAGTCCTTTGGGTTTCCCCCATTCTTAATGCACAATTCTTTTCCATGAAAATCCATTAATGATTTGTATCTTTAAAGTGAAATTTTTATCATTCAATTGCTGTAAAAGCAGTGGTTTGCTTTCAGCAAGGATGGCATTTGTCCCTAATCAAGTAAGAGAATATCTGTGCAAGGAACTGTTATCTTGGTGTTAAAAAATGGAGACTGTGCATCTCTGACAAAGAATGTATTTGCAAGCCACTGATCTCAGGGGAGATTCAGAAAGGGAAGTTAATATTTCCTTGCTAAATTCTTCATCACTATAATAGCATGAATTAATTGTAAATAATGTGAAGGTTAGTGTGAATGAAAATTATCTATACGCAAAGAGCTGGAGGAAAGTAAATTTAGTTGCTGCAGATATATGCTATAAGGCTTTTCATTAAGAAGTGATTAATATTTCATTCTTTTCCCAATATTTTCCACATTCTTACTATTGCTAGTCAACTATGTTACAAGAGGACTTTATTATATTCATTGTACTACCGTTCATATTTTTAATAATACATATTATATTGCTTTTCCATTTTATCATTTCACAGCTATTGTTTTTCCACTATGCAATGATTCTTACCATAAGGCTGAAATCAATAGACATCTAACAAGGAATATACATAGGTTTGTCATCAGTCAAAAACCCCAAGGACCTAACACAGTACATACTAAAGTTGAGTTTAAATTCATCCTTACTCTTATATTGTGTGAAGCGTTTATTAGAGGCTTTGATTCATTTTACTGAGAAAGTAATCCAGTGCTTGATACGAAAAAGATATATATAGTTTATTTAGTACACCTTGCCAAAACATTAATATTTAGAATCTTTTTCTCCCACATTCATTCTGCCTCTAGTGTGTATAGCATGGCAGGTTACTTTGATTTTGTGTGATTTTTACATAGAAAACCTTCACTTTAAAAAGGGATCAGTTGCTTTCAATATGCACATTTGGAAATCAAATACAATAAAAAGGAATTGGAAGTAGGGAGTTTGCTTTCCAGGAGAGCAATACTAAACTAGTATCTTTAAGAAAAACTGCACAAAATATGAAATTGCTTTGGTTGTTGATTATAATTGCCTGAACCCAAGTCAAGAAGCGAAAATGAGACAAGATAAGAACTTGAAGGTCAAGTTATTAAAGTGATTATAACATATGAATTAGAATATGCTACTAATTGATATAAGAGTAGAAAGGGAAGAATATAGTTCAAATTAAGAAAAAGTTGAAAATATGGTATGGTTGGGCCCACATGTCAAAAGAATCTGGCTAGTAATTGGAGGTCCTGGAAATGCAAACCAGACAACTCTGGGTATGGAACATACAGAGATGACAGAAATGAGCTGTTGCCATGCCTGGACCTCAGACATTTCATAGATTGGCTTTCTTGTCGGCAGAGTGCCTGGAATTCCTGCTCTCTCTAAATGCTGTAATCCTTCTTCATATGGGTACTTATTCCTTTGTCATGGTCCATCATAGTCCAATCTGCAATACCTCTTTAGGTTCTGGAATCCACCTGCAAGGAGGAACTTCATGGTTGAGTTTTAAGCAAAGAATGATGCATATATGGACATGACACCAAATCAACAGTGCTAGCAGCATTTAAAGAAATGTGCAGCCGGGCTCAGTAGCTCAGCCTGTAATCCCGCGCCTTTGGGAGGCTGAGGTGAGTGGATTGCCTGAGCCCGCGGGTTCGAGACCCGCCTGGGCAGGCGAGACCTCATCTCTACAATAAATCAAAAATTAGCCGGGCGTGGTAGCGCGCGCCTGTAATTCCGGCTACTCGGAAGGTTGAGGCGGAAGGATCGCCGGAGCCCAGCAGGTCGAGGCTGCGGTGGCCGGGAGTGGCCACTGCACTCCAGTCTGGGCGACAGTGAGACTCCAACTCAAAAAAAAAAAAAAAAGAAATGTGAAACAATTTTTTTTTTAAATCAATATTTTTTATTATGGTTTTGTGGGGTACAGTTAAGGGTTAGGTGTACAATTACATTTCATTCAGGCACCCTGTTGATAAGAGGTGTTTCCCCTTCCCCAGACAGATATTTGTGACTGTTAATCCCATCCCCCCCATAGTTTCCCAGTACCGTCAGTCATTTTCTTATAGTATTGCATTGGATGTTCAAGGTCCGTTATATGAGTGAGAACATGTGATACTCGGATCTTTGTTTCTGTGAGAGGTCACTCAGTATTATAAACTCTAGTTCCATCCAGGTTGCTGTGAAAATCATGATTTTGTTCTGTTTTATGGCTGCATAGTATTCCATCGTGTATATATACCACATTTTTTTAATCCAGTCCTCTTTTGATGGGCAGCATGATTGTTTCCAGCTTCTTGCTATTGTGAACAACGCTGCAATAAACATATGTGTGCAGGTATCTTTTTTATAGAATGATTTGAGTTCTTCAGGGTATATTCCCAGTAGGGGGATTGTGGGGTCATAAGGGAGGTTGATATTTAGAGCTTTTAGGAATTGCCACACTGCTTTCCACAGAGGTTGCACTAGTTTACACTCCCACCCACAGTGTAGAAGTGTTCCCTTTTCACCACACCCTCTCCAGCAGCTGTTATTTTTTGAGTTGTTGATAATTGCCATTCTGACTGGAGTTAGGTGGTATCTCAGTGTGGTTTTGATTTGCATCTCCCTGATGATTAGTGAGGTTGAACATTTCTTCATGTGTTTGTTGGCTGCTCGGATGTCCTCTTTTGTGAAGTGTCTGTTCATATCTTTTGCCCATTTTATAATGGGGTAGTTTGTTTTTTTCTTTTCAGCATGTTTTAGCTCCTTGTAGATTCAGGATGTTAAGCATTTGTCAGACCTGGTGTCGGCAAATATTTTTTCGCAGTCTGTAGGCTGTCTCCCTGCTCTCTTGATGGTTTCTTTGGCCTTGCAGAAGCTTGTCAGTTTAATAAGGTCCCACTTGTCTATCTTCTCTCTTATGACCTGTGGGTTTCGGGTTTTGTTCAGAAATTGGATGCCAGTTCCGATTTCCATGAGGGTATTTTCTTCATTTTCTAAGGTTCTTATGGTTTGAGGTTTTACATTTAGGTCTCTGATCCATTTGGAGTTAACCTTTGTGCATGGGGATAGATAGGGGTCCTGTTTCAATCTTCTGCATGTGGTCAGCCAGTTTTCCCAGCACCATTTACTGAATAGGTTCTCCTCTCCCCAGTGGTAGGTGGTGGAGGCCTTGTCGAAGATGAGTTGGTTGAGAAATTGAGGTTTTGCTTCTGGAATCTCAATTCTATTCCATTGATCTATATGCCTGTTCCTATACCAATACCAAGCTGTTTTGATGATTGTAGCTTTATAGTAAAGTTTGAAGTCTGGTAATGTGATACCACCTGATTTGTTTATTTTGCTGAGGATTGTTCTGGCTATTCTTGGACATTTGTGTTTCCATATGAATTCCTGTGTTGTCTTTTCTAGGTCTGAGAAGAATGTTGCTGGTAATTTGATGGGTATTGCATTGAATTTGTAGATTGCCTTAGGTAAGATGGACATCTTCACAATGTTGATTCTTCCAATCCATGAGCATGGGATATTTTTCCACTTGTTTGTGTCATCTTTGATTTCTTTGAGCAGTGTTGTGTAGCTTTCATTGTAGAGGTCTTTCACGTCTCTGGTTAGGAAGACACCAAGGTATTTCCTTTTTTTTTTTTTTTTTTGTGGCTATTGTGAATGGAATTAGCAATTATTTTTATACATTATCCTCACTGAATTGAACTCAGTATTATTTGAAATTTCAATGCTGTATGTATAGACAGTACACGATTATAGAGGAAACTTTATAGGGAATGTTTGATAACAGAGTAAAGGAAAAGAAAGGAGGGAACTAAACACTTTGCACAGAATCAAATTTAGCACTTTAAAAATAAATCTTGGCCAGGTGCAATGGCTCACACCTGTAATCCCACCACTTCAGGAGGCTGAGGCAGGAAGATTGCTTGAACCCGGGAGTTTGAGACCAGCCTGGGCAACATAGTGAAGTATCATCTCTACAATAAAATAAAATAAAAAGTTGGGCATGATGGTGCATGCCTGTAGTTCTACTATATGAGAGAATGATATGGAAGGATAGCCTGAGCCCAGGATGTCAAGGCTGCAATGCGCTATAATCATGTCACACTGCACTCCAGCCCAAGTGACAGAATGAGACCCTGACCAAATAAATAAATACATAAATCTCTACAAGAAATTGAGAATTCTATAGGACTCATCATAAACTTTCTGGGCTCATAAACTCTTCTGTAGTCATTCTGATCTCTGCATAAAAGGTCTCACAAATCTATTCTCTCCTCTTCTCCTGCCCTTTGGTATATAAATTCGAGTGCAGTTACTTGTTGAAAAAGGCCAACAAAACAAGAGATAAGCCCCATCCAAAATCTGCAGTTTATCAGAAGTCAGGGTCAGAGACTTCCTGACTAATATTAATCTTGCAGAATATGATACAACTTGAAAATATGATAATATATTTTTAAAATTAGAAGCCAAATTAAGGTAATAGTCATCCCTCCAAGACTTAGTTAGTATTCCTTTAAAATAGGGTGATTTCAGAACCTTACGTGCTTACAACTGAAAACAGCGTTTATGAATAAGAATAAGGCAGATTCTTACCAGATCAATATCTTGTTTTCAAGGGGCCAGTTTCTCATTCTATGTAACTATGGAAATCAAATTACATGGGAAGGCAATCTTCCCCAGGGGGAGCTGGTTATACAGGTGAACTTTCTGATACTAGTGAAATTGAAGTTCTAAATCCAGCTATGCTGAATGAATTCAACACACTCTAATGGCCATGAACATCATTTCAGTAAGTTTAATTTTGGTAAGGGAGACAAAGCAAAATAATATGATAGAAAAGCTTACTTGGCTTCTAAGTGTAATACACTGAGCAAATTTGAAAATGTTCTCTGCATCAAGAATCTCTTTCTTTAATGCCGTATCCTTTTCCTTCAGCAGTAACACATTAGTATCTGATTTTGATAAGTCATTATATGAGTCAAATGTTCTTATTTTTTCTAACATCTGCCTTATATATGTCCACTTTTAAGTTTCAAGTTGCTCCTAATTATACTAAGATTAACCAATTTCAAAAATATCTTCCTTTTATGACATTAGCTCTACGACTGTTCTAACAAATTTCTCCAAATGTAGTAGCTTAAAATGATACAAATTTACCTGACAGTTTGGGAGATCATTGTGTCTTAACATGCTAAATCAAGGTGTTGGCAGGATTGTACTCCTTCTGGAGATTCTAGAAGATACATTTTCTTGCCTTTTCCAGTTTCTAAAGGATGCAACATTCCTTGACTTGTGACCCCTTTTTCAGAAAAGACAGTGATGGCTCACTTAGTCTTTCTCACATTGAATCACTCTGACTGCTACTGCCTCTCTCTTCCGTATCTAAAGGATCCTTGTGAATACAAGGTACCCACCCAGATACTCTGGAATAATCACCTTAATTCCATCTGCAACCCTAATTCTCCCTTGCCACATAACCTGACATATGTATAGGTTCTGAGGATTAGGATACAGACAACTTTGAGGGAACTTTATTCTGACTATCACACACACCAGCATTTATGTAATTTATCATATATTTCTCGACACATTTGGACTTTAAAAGATCTCTAGGTAGCCGGGCTCGGTGGCTCAGCCTGTAATCCCGCACCTTGGGAGGCTGAGGTGAGTGGATTGCCTGAGCCCGCGGGTTCGGGACCCACTTGGGCAACTTGGTGAGACCTCATCTCTACAATAAATCAAAAAATTAGCTGGCTGTGGTAGCGCGCGCCTGTAGTTCCAGCTACCTGGAAGACTGAGGAGGAAGGATCACTGGAGCCCAGCAGGCTGAGGCTGCGGTGGCCAGGAGCGGCCACTGCACTCCAGTCTGGGTGACGGAGTGAGACTCCAACTCAAAAAAAAAAAAGATCTCTAAGTAGGAAGAGCCAGAAGGTAAAGAGACACATTAAGAAAACTTTCCATAGGAGATATTGATAAGAACCACTGGCAAGGTGGTAACATTGAGAGTGGGGAGAAGGGACACAGATACCTTCTTGGCAAATATGAACAACAAACGGCACATCAAGAAAAGGGACAGAACAAAACCCGGACTTGAGCACTAAGACCTAAAACTTGGAAAGACAGTGATGCCCTGAACAGCAACAAGAAAGCCAGGAAAAAGTTTATCCTGGATGAGGCCAAGGGTGGGAAGGGACGTCGATGAGTTCATTTTGGGATTGAGATGCTGGCCAGACATCTAGATGGGGCTGTCCAACAGGTAAGTAGCTAAGTGGCGATGTAGATCAGGAAAAAGTTCAGACTGGAGATCTGGAATTGAGGTGTGACTTGGGAGTCACATTCACAAAAAAAAAAAAAAAAAAAATCAAAGCCATAAAAATGGATGAGAATGCCAAAGTGTATATTGGTGGCAGAAACAGAAAAATATTTAGCAGCCTGGAGGAGTTTCTAGAGAGATCAGAGATACCATATAAGAGAACCACATTATATCACTGAAGGCAACAACAAGGCAAAAAATCAATCGCTTATTATCTTGTGCAATTAAGACACAAGTTTAAGGATCTTAGATGTCCTTCCCAAACAGAGACTTAACAGTTCTACAAAACAGTAGTTAAGTGTGTCACAAGGAAGCTATTTTGCAAATTTTACAGCAAATGGCTTTATGAAATCAGAAGTAGCAAAAGTAAGTTTGGACTTCAACCCATAATGGCACTCACTGCAGATTTTCTGAGTATTCTGCACGGCCCATTGCAGGACACATGTATTAACCTGTACCCATCATCAACAGAATGAGGTCCTTTGCTTTTTCTATGCTTTGAAGAGAGAGTATTTGGAGTAACTGTGAAAGTTCTTAATGGAAAATCTTATCCAGAAGAGTAATGATGGTCAGTCACCCTTTTAAAAGTAATCTTTTGTTTCCCATACAAACAGCTGCAGTATATGAAAGATGAAAAGTACTCCCAGAAACCGAGCTTGTTATAAAACTAGTTTTCCTAGTTATCGCCTTATAACTTCAAAAAAAATATGTACAGAGCCGTTTCTAATAATTCTGTGAGGAGCAACACATACCGATCCTTTGGAAGATAAAAAATAATGTTTTGACTTTAATCTTGAAAGTTCATTTGATGCACATTTGGTTCATTTTGAAGTCCTGGTTTAATGTGTTTGATAGAAAAAGAAAACATAAATTTCTCATGGCTTCTCCTTTCAGCTTTACACCCCTGCTGTGTTGTGCCAGTCAGTGCTTGGTGAGAAATGATTTTTGCTTTCTAAATGATGTGCCAGTGCTGCCTACAGTTGAGTGCTTATAAGTGCTCTGTTGCTTTCTACGCTTGAAACCAGGCAGGCCACCAAAAAAAGAAATCCTACGGTAGAATGGAAATGACAGCAAGATGTGGGCCTCCTAAAGCAAAGGGAAGGGAAGCTGCCTCCTTACTTCACTGCATATTTCCTGTATAACATAAGTAACCCGGATCCTGGTCAACACAGTGAGACCCCATCTCTACAAAAAACAAAAATATTAGCCAGGTGTGGTGGTGCATGCCTGTAGTCCCAGCTACTCAGGAGGCTGAGACAGAAGAATTGCCTGAGTCCAGGAATAAAGGGCGGGTGCAGGAGGTGAGCTAGCTATGTGGTGAGCTATGATCCTGCCACTGTACTCCAGCCTATGTGACAGAGTGAGACCCTATCTCAAAAGGAAAACAAAAAATAGTAAATAAGTAGTCCAGTTTACCTTTTGCCACTCATTCATAGAGGAATGATATACCCAAAAACCATTTCACTAGCAGAAACAGTAAAGAAGAAAGAGACATTAGGCCCATCCTAATATTCCTCTATTGACTTAAGATAATAAGTTATTCCCTTAAAGATACATTTTAACATGGATGTTAAGAAACAATTAATTTCAAGTATATTCACGGAATTTTATATTTATGTTATACAGTTAACAATTGCTTAAATAGTATCTAATGGGATATTATTTTATTTTTTTTATTTTTTATTTTTTTATTTTTATTTTTTGAGTTGGAGTCTCACTCTGTTGCCCAGACTGGAGTGCAGTAGCCGCTCCCGGCCACTGCAGCCTCGACCTGCTGGGCTCCAGCGATCCTTCCGCCTCCACCTTCCAGGTAGCTGGAACTACAGGCAAGCGCTACCACACCCGGCTGATTTTTGATTTATTGTAGAGATGAGGTCTCGCCAAGTTGCCCAGGTGGGTCTCGAACCCGCAGTCTCAGGCCATCCACTCACCTCAGCCTCCCAAAGGCGTGGGATTATAGGCTGAGCCACCGAGTCCAGCTGGGACATTATTTTAACATTATAAAATTATCTTTTGATGTTTGCTAGATCACAGTTTTATTAAAATTTCTAGAAAATAGGCCCTCTTCTCCAATGTCAAGACTATAAGTTGGTCCAACATTTTGGAAGGGCAGTTTGGCAATACGACTGTTAAAATCCTATATCGCTTTTGATCTAACAATTCTCTTTGGGAATTTATCCCATGGATATTCACTTGCTCAAATATGGGCAAGGACAGCCACAGCATTCTTTGTTTAAACTGGAAAGACAGGATCTCACTCTGTCACCCAGGCTGAACTGTCACGGTGTGATCATAGCTCACTGTAGCCTCAAACTCCTGGGCTCAAGAGATACTCCTGCTGCAGCCTCTGGAGTAGCTGGAATTATAAGCAGGTGCCACCACATCCAGATAATTTTTAAAAAGATTTTTGTAGAGATAGGGTTTTGATTTGTTGCTCAGGCTGGTCTCAAACTCCCAGCCTCAAGTTGATCCTCCTGCCTTGGCCCCCTGAGTAGCTGGAACTACAAGTATGAGCCACTCTACTCAGTCACTACATCCTTTTTAATGGTTAAGGAAATAGAAGTAATCTAATTGCTGAACAATGAAATAATCAATTATATTATCTTCATTTATATTGTGGAATAAAATATGGCCATTAAAAATAAGGCTAGGCTGGGTGTTGTGGCTCTCATCTGTAAGCCCAGCACGTTGAAAGGCTGAGGCAGGATGTTTGCTTGAGGCTAGAAGTTTGAGACCAGCCTGAGCAATATAGTGAGACCCTCATCGCTATAAATTTTTTTTCTAATTAGCCAGGCATGGTAGCTTGTGCTTGTAGTCCTAGCTACTTGGGAGGCTTCAAGTGAGCCACGATCATGCCACCACTGCATTCCAGCCTCAAAAAAAAAAAAAAAAAAAAAAAATCTAGGCCAGGCATAATAGTTCACACCGGTAATTTCATTCTTTTGAGAGGGCTGCCTGAGTTCAGGTGTTCAAAACCAGCCTGGGCAACATGGTGAGACCTCATCTCTACAGTAAATCAAAAACTGAGCCAGATGTAGTGGCGCACTTGTAGTTCCAGCTACTTGGAAGGCTGAGGCAGAAGAATCATCTGAGCCCAGCAGGCCAAGTTGGTAGTGGCCGTGAGAGTGCCACTGCACTCTAGCCTGGGTGACAAAGTGAGATTCCAACTTAAAAAAAAAAAAGAAAATATATATTTTTTTAGATTAGAGAATATAGTTTATTTAGAAAGTAAATTAGAGCTGGGCTCAGTGGCTCAGCCTGGGAGGCTGAGGTGAGTGGATTGCCTGAGCCCGCAGGTTCGAGACCCACCTGGGCAACTTGGCGAGACCTCATCTCTACAATAAATAAAAAAATTAGCCGGGCATGGTAGCGTGTGCCTGTAGTTTCAGCTACTTGGAAGGCTGAGGCGAAAGGATCGGCAGAGCCCAACAGGTTGAGGCTGCGGTGGCCTGGAGCATGCCACTGCCCTCCAGCCTGGGTGACAGAGTGAGACTCCAACTCAAAAAAAAGAAAAGAAAAAAGAAAAGAAAAGAAAGTAAATTAGAGAGAAAAAGAAGTGATTCGCCTCCCCAAGGTGGGGGGGGGGTCAAAGCTTAAGAAAACATGGCCAAAAATATTTCTTAATAAATTATTAGGAGATAAAAGAAATCGGATAACTGCCCAAATGGCTGGTAGGAGGTGATTTGTTTAAGAAAGTGGAGTGTTGATATACCCATAAATGCTTATACGGACATGCAGAAGAAAATTCTTAAGGTACAAGCAAAAAACTATTGGTACTTACTGAGTCTAGTGGTGGGATAGGATTGGAGGTCGGGGATGAAGGAAGGAGATTTTTACTTTTTATGGCTTCCTTCATTGCTTGATTTTTCTTTTTTTACCACAAATACAGATTCTGTTTATAATATAAAAATTAATAAAAATCAATGGCACCTGATTCTCAATTATAGGAACTATTGAAAGCATAAGCATTTGGAATTAACAAATCCATTTTTTTTTTAGTTGGAGTCTCACTCAGTCGCCCAGGCTGGAATGCCGTGGCACACTCACAGCCACCCCAGTGTCACCCCGCTGGACTCAGGCCATCCTTCCCATCAGCCTTCCAAGTAGCCAGAACTACCACGCCCAGAACTACTACAGGCATGAGCTACCATGCCCAGCTAATTTTTTAAAAATTTATTATAGAGACAAAGTCTCGCCAAGGTGCCTGGGCTGGTTTTGAACCCGTGGGCTCAGGCATTACAGGCTGAGCCACAGAACCCAGCCTTTTCTTTTCTTTTTCTTTTTTCTTTTTCTTTCTTTCTTTTCTTCTTCTTCTTCTTCTTTTTTTTTTTTTTTTGAGTTAGAGTCTCACTTTTGTCACCCAGACTGGAGTGCAGTGGCATGATCACAACTCATTGCAACCTCGATATTTTGGGTTCAGGTGATTCTTCCACCTCAACCTCCTAAGTATTTGGAACTACAGCATGCACCACCATGCCCGGCTCACTTTTTTTATTTTTTACTTTTTGTAGAGACAAAGTCTCACTATATTGCCCCAGCTGGTCTCAAACTCCTGGGTTCAAGCAATCCTCCCAACTTGGCCTCCCAAAGTGCAGATTACAGGGTGAGCCACCACACCTGGCTTCACAAATCACATTTCTGACAGGCTTTCTTTCCTCCCCATTTAACATACATGCGAAAAAAGAAAAGTGCCTTTCATCATAGCAGATGAATACTAGAAAAGTCTCGAACTGCCACCCTCCTGTCGCTGCACATCCCTTCTGATAGGGCTGTTATCGAGTAATGAAGGCTGGGTGTGGTGACTCATGCCTGTAATCCCAGTGCTTTGGGTGGCCCAAGTGGGAGGACCGCTTCGACCCAGGAGTTAGAGATCAGCCTGGGCAACAGAGCAAGACCTCATCTCTACAAAAACAAAAAATGCAAAAATTAACTGAGTGTGGTGGTGTATGCCTGTAGTCCCAGCTACTTGGGAGGCTGAGAAGGGAGGATTGCCTGAGTCCAGGAGGTTGAGGCAGCAGTGAGCCGGGATCACACCATTGCACTCCAGCCTGAGTGACAGAGTGAGAGCCTCGGGGGGGGGGGGGGGTAGTTTCTGTCCTCAGCAAGTAACCTTGCTAGAGACGGCACAAGGAAGAAACAGGAAAATGCATGGTTATTGAGAACACACCATGTGCCAGGCCTTGAACTAGGGGGTTAAGATCAAAATGAATCACAAAACAAGGCTTGGAATAATTGGAAGAAATTATGAAGAATTAGCTGTAATTGTTTTAAGGTTGTTTGTGCCTATTGGTGGGGGGAAGGAGGGCATTTGGGCATTTTTTAAAAATTTGGTGAAAGGCCCTTACGTTGGGGAGGAGAAAGGGAAGGCAAAATTAGACAATTACAGTCTAGAACAATATATAGAAAGGCCCTGGAGTGAGAGGAATGCAGGTTTCCAGGGCCCAGCCTCAATCTACCAAATCAGACTTTCTAGAAACGTGAACTGAGAACCTGCATGTAAGTGAAACGGTCTACGGGTTCCTTAGGCACTCTGAAGTTGGAAACGTTCTGCTCCAAAATGATTCCCGCTCTGAAGAATAAGTCCTACCTGAGGTCAGAGGGAATCTCCTTAGATTTATTTTCTCATATTTATAGGAAGGGTAATGGCCCATATGAGGGAGGGCACTAGAAGCGAGGAGAGGAAACACACGGCAAAGAAATTGAGAGAATAAGCCGGGCTCGGTGGCTCAGCCTGTAATCCCGCGCTTTGGGAGGCCGAGGTGAGCGGATTGCCTGAGCCCGTGGATTCGAGACCCGCCTGGGCAACTTGGCGAGACCTCATCTCTACAATAAATCAAAAAATCAGCTGGGTGTGGTAGTGTGCACCTGTAGTTCCAGCTACTTGGAAGGCTGAGGCGGATGGATTGCCGGAGCCCAGCAGGTCGAGGCTGTAGTGGCCGGGAGTGGCCACTGCACTCCAGTCTGGGCAACAAAGTGAGACTCCGACTCAATAACAAACAAACAAAATAAAAATAAAAATAAAGAAAGAAAGAAAACAGTTGGGCCAGGTGTGGTGGCTCAGCCTGTAATCCCAGCATTTTGGTAGACTGAGGCAAGAGGATTGCCTGAGTCCAGGGGCTTGAGACCAGCCTGGGCAACTTGGTGAGACCTCATCTCTACAGTAAATCACAAAAACTATCCAGGCATGGTGGCATGCGTCTGTGGTTCCAGCTACTTGGAAGGCTGAGGCAGAAGGATTGCCTAAGGCCAGCAGGTCGAGGCTGTGGTGACTGTGAGTGTGTCACTGCACTCCAGTCTGGGTGACAAGGAGTGAGACTCCAACTCAAAAGAGAGAGAGAGAGAGAGAGAAAGAATTGTATTGGATATTCAGAATCTCTTAAGAAGATGACTTTAAACATCTGTATTGTAACAAAACAAAAGCGCAAAGGCAAGATTCAATTAGATCTAAAGCACAGATTACATTTGCAAAAGAGAAAAAGATAAAGCTAAAGTATTTGCAGTTCATCTATTACAGTGTTACAAGTGAGCATACATGTTGTCGTCCCTTTTTTTTTTGAGTTGGAGGCTCAATCCATTGCCCAGGCTGGAGTGCCGTGGCACACTCATGGCCACCTCAGTGTTGACCCTCTGGGCTCTGGTGATCCTTCCACCTCAGCCTTCCAAGTAGCCAGAACTACAAGCGCACACCATTATGCCCGGCTAATTTTTTATTTATCGTAGAGACGAGGACTCACCAAGTTGCCCGGGCTAGTCTCGAACCCACGGGTTCAGGCAATCCACTCATCTTGGCCTCCCAAAGTGCTGGGATTACAGGCTGAGCCTCTGAGTCCAGCCCGTGATACCTTCTTTTTGTTCTATTTGTGTGTAGTTTTGTTTTGTTTTTGTTTTTTTGTTTGTTTGTTTTGTTTGAGTCAGTCTCACTCTGTCATCCAGGCTGGAGTGCACTGGTGTGATCATGGCTCTCTGTAGCCTGAACCTTCCGGACTCAGGTGATCCTTCCACCTCAGCCTCCTCAATAGCTGGATACGGGAGTGTACCACTATGGCTAATTTTTTGATTTTTTTGTAGAGACGGGTCTGGCAATGTTGCCCAGGCTGGCTTCAAACTCCTGGGCTCAGGCAATCCTCTCACCTTGGCCTCTGGAAGTGCTGGGATTACAGGGGTAAACCATAATTTTTGATTATAGATAATCTTACTGACAAAACATAGATCTCCTAAAATATTTTAAAGACAGTTGTAAATACAATTCTTTTTGTTGTTTGTTGTTTTTTTTATATTAAAGATGTAGAGTACAATTAAGGGTTTGATACATACGTGGTCAACACACAGTTGAAGTTTGGGCCTCCCATTGGTCCCCACTTCACCTGGTTCAGGATCAGGTACCCTTATTGATGTTACCTCCTTCCTCCCTCCCCTGGCAATGTCCTGCTACTGCTAATCCCTTTCTTGTAGTATTATGATAAATGTTCAGGGTCCACTTATGAGTGAGAACATGTGGTACTCAGTTCTTCATTTCTGTGATAGCTCACTGACTATGATAGATTCTAAAATCACCCAAGTTGCTGTGAAGTCCATAATTTTGTCCTTATTTATGGCTGCATAACATTCCATCATGTTTATGTTCCATATTTTTTTAAGTCGAGTCTACTTTTGATGGACAGCATGGTTGGTTCCATGTGTTTGCTATTGCTAATAGTGCTGCAATAAACATGCATGTGCAGGTATTTTTTTGTAGAATGATTGGAGTTTCTCTGGGTATATTCCCAGAAGGGGGATTGCTGGATCACATGAAAGGTCAATTTTTAGATCTTTTAGAAATTGCCACACTGTTTTCTATAGAGATTGTACTAATTTGCACTCCCACCAACAGTGTAAAAGCACTTCTTTTCTCTACATCCTCTCCAGCATCTATTGTTGAGTTATTAATGATGGCCATTCTGACTGGAGTTAGGTGGTATCTCAGTGTGGTTTTGATTTGCATTTCTTTGATGATTAGTGAGGCTGAGCATTTTTTCATGTATCTGTTGGCTGCTCATATGTCTCTTTTGAGAAGTGCTTGTAAATAAGGTTCTAAAGTTCAGAGAGCATCTGATCTAGGATATTTTAGATAACAAGGAGGACAAAGCTCAATCAATATATGACTACCAAAGACAAACGAAATTGAATTTAGCTCAGTGGGTGTTTATTGACTACTTATTACATCACAACTTGCCAAAGAGTATTCAAGAAGACAGTCCGTCCTCATGTGCTTACATGCTTATGAGTAAGGCTCATCTATAGACTACAATAATAGGCAAAATGACAGATTTCAAACAAAAATACAGTTAGGTTGTAAATCAGAGTTATAGGAACTTTGGAGAGAGACTACTTGGGGTGGGGGCAGGGTAACCTAAGGGAAAGCAGAACAAATGAGTTAAATCTACTGTTTTCAGATGCTGCACCCAGACTTTGCTCCTCCAGAGCAGACCAGAGAAGGCTTCACAGAGGAGCTTGGTTAAGAAGGACTCGAGAGGATGAGGATTTGGAAAGAGGAATAATGAGTAAGCAAATATTTTTTGTAAAAATGTGATAGAGGGTTAGCACTTGATGGGAAGGATCCTGGCGAAACATATGAATAGAATATGCCTCGAATAGATATTGTTTAATTATCGCCATTGCTATATTTAAAAATATGTCAGGCAACCCCCTCAGGTCCCATCCACTGTGGAAGCTTTTCTGTCCTCTCAATAAATCCTGCTTTCAAAAATAAATAATAAAGTAATAAAAATATGTCTATAAAAATTAGAAACCAAGTCCAGGCATGGTGACTCATGCCTGTAATTCCAACATTTTGAAGGGCCTAACAGGAAGATGGCTTGAGCCCAGGAGTTTGAGACCAGCCTAAGCAACATAGAGACCTTGTCTCAACAACAACAACAACAACAACAAATCACAGAAATCAGCCAAACTTCTAAGAAGTTGATGTCTCAAAATGGAAAGAGAGATCTGTGCATTTCCAAGTTCATTGCAAATTGATACTTCTATTTTTTTTTAAGTCCTAATGCCACAAAAGTTATATTCTCTAATTTTTTACTAACACTGGGTTTCTGATGAGGTAAATGAGATACAGTGATTAAAAACTATAAATATAAGAAAGGAAAGATACTCTTTCTTTTTTTAGTTAGAGTCTCACTCCTTCGCCCAGGCTGGAACGCAGTGGCACACTCATGGCCACCCCAGCACCAACCCGCTAGGCTCCAGCGATCCTTTCTCCTCAGCCTTCCAAGTAGCCGGAACTAGAAGGACGCGCCACTACACCCAGCTAATTTTTGATTTATTGTAGAGACGAGGTCCCACCAATTTCCGGGGCTGGTCTCGAACCCGCAGGCTCAGGCAATCCACTTGCCTCGCCCTCCCAAAGTGCTAGGATTACAGGCTGAGTCACCAAGCACGGCTGGAAAGATACTTTTTATATATGTCTTTACTTCCTTGGAGAGTTACTGTAAACCAACTCAAAGACTCTCTGTAGAGACAATGTGTACCATATTTGTGCTTCCAAGATTTTATTTTGCTTTATTTCACGACTATTTTCATCTTGGTTAAATGAAAAGTTAGAATAATTGAGGCATTCTTTTTTTTTTTTTGAGTGCAGTCTCACTCTCGCCCAGGCTGCATGGCCACCCCAGCGAAGGCACTCTTAAAGGCATTTTCTCTAAAATGTCACTAAGCTTTCTTATTTGCATTTGGCTTTTCCTCATATGGAAAGGAAAAATAAATACCCAAACAGACGATTGAAAACCCCTCTTCATTTAATTACCTGTTCGTATAAATATATATGCTATCTCTTTATTCTGGGAAGATCTCAGGGACTAAAATTGATCATCTTAAGTGTGGGTTCTGTGTTTCCTGGGCTTTTTGGAATCATTTCAATACGTGGCGCGGCACCTGCCTTAATGTTTGCAGCATTTTATTGACTCCTCTTGCTGTTCTTCTCAAAGAAAATGTCTTCCTCGGGAAAAGCGTGGTGTGTTTTCAACCGACCCAACGGCTCTTCAGTCCAAGCTCTCTTTGCATCTGTGGCCACAGCCCTGGCTTCCAGACTCGTGGGGCATCTTCCGCCGGATCAAGCCCGGGATA
>NW_007253900.1:334603-337115 GCF_000164805.1 Carlito syrichta
CGGGCCTCGGCCGGGGGCGACCCGTCGTCTGCACCCGCGGCACCCCGCGCCCGTCGGGCTGGGCCCCGGGCTTTGCGCTGCCGCCCAGAGCAGACACATCCCGGCCACCTTGCTGGCCTTTGGCCACGCTATTTCAGGAATTCTAGAGTGCTCGGGCGTGTGCGGGCCGGCGCAGCCCAGAGAGCCGTGAAGCAGGCGCGCACGGCCCCGCTGCAAGCACATCCGCTCCCTCTCCCAAGGGTCTCCCCGGCTTTGCTGATCGCGGGGGTGGGAGTAGGGGTCTAAATGTCTCCCGGATTTGCGGTTTGCTCTGATCTAGTCTCTCGGGGGTGAAGGCCCGCAGGATCACACCACGTCCATGGCGGTCGCCCAGTGTGCTAAATGGGCGTGAGTGCTCGTTGCGCGGATACTGAGTTCCCCAGGGACGCGGAGTCTTTTGGCCCGGGGGCTTGTTCTTGTCTTTTGGCTGGAACAGGCCTCCGAATTTCCTCAGGAATGTCTCAGTAAGGCCTGCTAGGGAGGGGTGTGTGTGTGTGTGTGTGTGTGTGTGTGTGTGTGTGTGTGTGTGTGAGAGAGAGAGAGAGAGAGAGAGAGAGAGAGAGAGACAGAGATGGTTCCGATGAACTGACAGTTTGGTATTTAAAGAAATGGGCATAGGCACAGGAAATCACACGTACTTGTTGATACACCTTTTCCATGGATACGATCGAGATTTCTGATATCTCCAAGATAAGGTCGACCTGTCATGGGATAGTATTTCCAATCCTTCTCCTGTAATCAAAAAATAAAAACCTGCGCATATGTAGAGGTTCGGAGGACAGTCGAGTTAGCATCTTAGACTACGTAGATGTTCTAAGTTGACTCTACATGCATTTTCATAATAGAATACTTGTGACATTGTATGATTGCTGTTGCAGGTTGGTTTTTCCCCCACAAAATTGTAAGCGTCCTCAAGGCAGCGATAGTTTTCATCCAACTCTGATTTTTCCCAAACCAAGCAGTGCCTACAAATACGAAGTACTCAATAAACGAGTATTAACGACACCACTCATCCTCAGTCACTACATTTCCTGTAGGCTTTAGACATTTCCACATGTATGCAAAGGGGAAGAAATGGAGGAATGGGGAGATGTGGTTAACAGATACCAGACATTGACCGGACGATGATAACAGTGCTCAGAATCAAGTCTCCTCAGTTTTAGGGTTCCTGTGTGGGAGGAAGGAATGGCCTACATTCCCGGGGCAGTTCTTTTAAAACCCAATACTTAGAGATATTTCTTTTTAGATATGGTTATCCCCCCTCCCCATTTTTTTTCTTCTTTTCTGTAAACGAGGTGTGGTAGAAGCCATTACATTGGAAATGAAAACTAGCTTTGCTAACCTGTGATATCTTATCTGTCCTTGGATTTACTGGTACATTTGGCTTACCTCATATGTCTCAATTTTCATATTTTTCACTGGTATCCTAAAATAACATAAGTTGACGAGACCTGGTTTGGACGTCTAAAACACTTAACTGGGGAAAGCTGGCTGGAAAAAAAAAAAAAATCATTAGCTGCTTTACTGTTGCAGTTTCAATTCTCAGTGATACTATTGTTATCCTCTTTCCTTAGCCTTTGAACATATGCCCCAGTCTCTTCCAGGAGGAAACATTTGAAGATTCTACTTTGTTAACATGTAACATTAACAGATACTGTTTTTCGTAGGGGGTTGAGTTGTGCCTGGTCACCTTATGTAAGGCCACTTTAAAAAACATCACCACCACTGACGCATTTCAAAACATTCAGTTCGGACAACATGCTAACTAGAACACTTTCCATTCATCCTAGAAATCTCTTGAAGAGGACACCGAACACAACAAGAATTCCTTTTCTTTTTCTTTTAGATGCGTGTAGTGCTAGAAAAATACACGTCACTCAGAATAAGTCAAAAGACGGTGCCTCATTGTTTCTGAATTTCTGTGAATCATTCAGTTGTAAGAGATGGGTCTCTTGTCTGATGCTCTAGCAGTAACAAAATATCGGTTTTCTTAAGAACTTCAAGGTTAAGCACTTGGATTTTTTTAGTACCTCTTCTACTCTTTTGTTTAAGTGCCAAGTATTCATTCCTTCCAGCCCGTAAGTAAAATGTGGCCCAGAATGCGATCTCTATTTGCAGCAGCAGGAAAACAAAATTCTGTTGATATTTATAATTCTCGACGGCCTTGATTCTGGCATCAGTCTTTTCCTCCTCCGTTTGCTTTTTTAATGGAGTCCCTATTGCTTTTTTTTCCCCTTGACCTAGTTTTTCGAGAGCTCTCGCATATAACCTGTTTCCAGAGTTGGTGGTGTCGGTAGGATGTACTCGTCCTAACCACGGTGAAACAGATCGGCTGGTGACCGTGAATTCTAGACACGTCTCTGTGGCTCAAAAGCCCTCCGGTCTGCTCGGATCCCCGACCGCGATGCCTCTCGCGAACGCGCTCCGCTCCCCAGACGGAGGGCCGAGCCTCGTTCCGCCCCGACCCCCTCGC
>NW_007253900.1:337973-338302 GCF_000164805.1 Carlito syrichta
AGGTGGAGACGGCCAGGTGGGCCGAGGGCGAGAGGAGCATGGAGGCCGGCTCCCCTTCCTCCTCCTCCTCTTATTGTGCGCCGGGATTACCGCGCCTCCCGCCCCTGCGCCCCGCTCCGTCGGGCCTCCGCCCCCACGGGCTCGATTCCTTCGCCTGCCCGTGCTTTGCTCGGCCCCGGCCCCGCTGCCTCCGGCCTTTGTTGTGCGAGTTGCGCCCACGGACTGAAGGGGCCTTTGTTGACGTCCCGAGGAGCCGTCCCCGCTGCCCCTTCCCCGGGGCGCGACGTTCGGGAGGGGGCGGCGGCGGAGGTCGCCCCCTCTGCTCGGCC
>NW_007253900.1:338322-374215 GCF_000164805.1 Carlito syrichta
TCCCTGGGAGAGGGAGCTCTCCCGGTGGCCCGGAGCTGTGCCCCCGCCCGTGCGTCCCAGGGTCGAGCGTCCCCCGGGGGCGGCTTCTGCAGGGTCCGTGTCTCGTTGGCTTTCACCCTTGGAAGAGGACGGCTTCCTCTCCCCTCCCGCCCCCGCCCCCGCGGCCCCCAGCCCCCATTTCTTGGAGTCGGCCCTGTTTGGTTTCTGGGTGAAGTGGGAGAGGACCGCGGTTCGTGCGCATCTGTGCTGTGGCCAGTGTCAGACCTCTTCTTTCTTTTCTCGCCCAAGGACGCCGCCTCCCAGTAACTGCGTTCTAACCGGAATTTGGAATGTTAATAGCACTGTGGCTAATGGTAGAAATGGGAGAGTTTGGGTCTACACTTGGACTTGACCCCAGCCCCTGCAGCCCCTTTTGAAATTTCGAGGTGAAGTTGCGGACTGTGGTGAAGATTTTGGTTAGATTGTCTTCTTGAAGAGGAAGATTGCGCAATTGATACAGGTCCCATTTAGAGTTAACTTGTGACTGTCATTATGAAGACTTTGTCTGAGAGACTTATTGACCTTAACGTAGAACAATGGTGGACCATTTTGGTATTTCACTTATTGTTTATCACGTACAAAAGAATCTTCATTGCTGTATGCACCTATTGTTATAAATTATTTGATGACTTTTCATTATCTTAAGAACAAAAACTGAGATCAAGTGGGGACTTATCCAGAGGATGTGCAACGCAAAAGCTCCCCACTTAAGGTAAATAGGTGAATACCTGTGGCAAAGTGAGGGATTCTGTCATTCCTTTGAATCCTAGTCTTAAAGAATTGTTGAAATTCCTGTTTCTCTACCCTAGCAGTACCCATTCATTCTTAATTGGTCTTAAGATATAAAGATTTATTTTAGATGCAAACAATTATTTCTATAAGATACCCATAATAGGAAGTCTTTTATTTACAAGTCAAGTCGGCTTTTAATCAGTGAAAAGTATTAAAATCTAGTTTTGCTAAAAGACATCCCTCCCAGTAGTGTTCACTGATGGTTTTAAGACTGTAAATACTCTTTGCCAGCAGTATTTATAAGCAGGATTAATAATTCTGGGAAAATGGAATCTCATGTAAGCTGGACTTCTACTGAGGGTGTGTGATGTTATTCTTAAAGATATTTTTTGAATGGAAGAATTGGCATTTAAAACATCAGAATCAGAGTAATTTCCTGTATTCGTTTTATTACATGATTAATCATACCACACATACATTGCTTTTATTGACTGGTGCTGCTGACAAAAAATAATGATGAATCAAATGCCAGGTTTATGGATTTCCAAAATTACAAGATATGACATACGCTATAATCCAACTAGAGAGAGACGGAGACATAGACTGACTCACTCTTGTCACCCAAACTAGAGTACAGCACCATGGTCACAGCTCACTGCAGCCTCAGCCTCCTGGCTCAGGGGATCCTCCTGCCTCAGCCTCCCAAGTAGCTGGGACTACAGGCGTGAACCACCATATCCCGGCTTACTTTTGGACTTTTTGCAAAGACAGGATATGGCTATGTTGCCCAGGCTGGTCTCGAATTCCGGGGTCAAGTGATTTTCCTGCCTCAGCCTCCCAAAGTGTTGAGATGACAGGCATGAGCCTACATGCCTGGCCACCACAGTAATTTAAATGCACTTAAAAGCGATCTTCATTATTTGAAACGACACAGAGTATATCTAATGTTTGAGTCCCTCCAGAACATTTTTGGATTTTTAAAAGTAACTTATTTATGTTAGTAATCTTGTTAAATGGAAGGTAACTTTAAACCTAATTGTTTCTTCAAATTTGTGTCTTGGCCATTATTACCCAGCATTTTGAGATGAAGTTGAACAAAGCAGTGGTTAACAATTATATAATTTATTGGAGAGATCTAAATATTGTGCCAGAAATACTAGGTGCTAGAAATTGTCTTGGTTTCTAACCTTGAGATTATTTAACTTTTTCTACTTAAGCTTTTTCTGTAAAACTGGGATATGGATATTCATATGCTACAAGAAGGCAAAGATGAATAAACATTTGTCGGAGTTAATGGGCTTCAAAATTAATATTCTGTCGATGTTGATGCTCAGTGCTTGTGTAATCTTCATTGTTGCATTTATTAGTTTATATTCTGAATTTTTATCTTAGCAAAAGGAAAGTTTCTGGAAAATGTGGTGAAACTCACAAAATATCCCTGGTTTATAGATTTTTATTTTTGAGTGAAGAAGGGTTGTAACTTTTCTTGAGTTTTGAGGAGTAGAATAGAAATGAAAGGTGTTAAATATGTTTTTCTTATTGTTAACAATGTTGTTTTGCCCTTTATATTGAGTTGCTTCCTGGTAATAAGCCCCACTTTTGCTTATTTTAGTGAACATTTGCTAAAGCTTACTTGGGAAGAGGGAGGGGTATGTAGAGGATGGACATATTAGCGTGCCTGTCATAATCTAAAGTTTCCTTGCATCCTTTTTATTTTAATTTTTAGAGATGCGGTTTTGTTACATTGCCCATGTTGGAGTACAGTGACGTCATAGCGCTCTACAGCCTCACAATCCTGGGTTAAGGGAATCCTCCTATCTCACCCTTTGCACCACCTCTCCCAGCTCATAAATTTCTTTATATCTTTGACAAGTCTACTTTAATATGGGTAATATAGTCAACTCATTAATTTTCTTAAAATTGACTTAGAATAGGAATATAGGAGAAACAAATGATTTCTTAGATTTACTTGTTTCGGAATCATTACTGTATTTACAATATATAAAAATGGTTACAGTTGGAGCCTTTTGGACTGGTTATTGTATTAGGCTGGGCTAATAGTCACTCATGCAGCATTTCTATTGAATAGGCAAGCACCATCATCATGATCACTGACTTCAAGGAACTTACAGTCTCTGGAGGATGGTAGGCATGATTGTGGTAAACCGATATCTTTTATCACTGGATTGAGTGCAGTGTAATGGAAGGTTGTTTATTTGGGAGTTTAAATGGAAGCATTCCAATAGAGGAGTTGGAATTCTGAAATTCTAAAAGGGCTTTAAAATAATCATTGGAAAAATTAAGCCCTTCTAATAGTTGAGGAATGATTTGTTAGAGTGTGATTTTTGCTGACAGCACTGTATACTGGGCTGAATGACTGTTATTGGTTTATCTTCTGGTGGCTGACACTATTTCGTAGGGTTGACTTGCTTGCAGTTGTGGAAGTGTGTGTGTGTGTGTGTGTGTGTGTGTGTGTGTGTGTGTGTGTGTGTGTGTTTCCTTAGTTCATATAAGCTGTGCTTCTCATCTGGGCATAGAGCTCCTCACCTCACTCTCCAGTTCTCTCTTAAAGGGCATTTGGAAATATGTGCGATCGGTTTTTTGCTTGCTGCAGTGACTTGGGTATGTGTTACTGGCATTCAGTGCTCATGACCTTTAGTGCTTCATTTTCTTAAATGTAATGCTAAATTTTCATTAATGCTAAGTGATCAGAATAGTCCCACCAAATGGAAGTGTAATCCCTCTAAGTACTCACAGTGCCCTTTTCAGAAACACTGAACAGAAAGAAAAAGAATACATCTAGAAGGTTATTTTTCAGTTCTTATTCTCTTTTCATGTTGTGGTAGCTAAACTCCAGAAATACAGTTAATCTGGGTCAGGTAAATGATCCTCAACCATATTTAAGTCTAATTCATACTGACCATGAAAAATTCAATAAACTATCTACTCTATTAGGAATTTAATTACAAGCAATTACTTACACAAATATTAAAACAATTTATTTTTACTAGGTTAAAGAGAGTAGCAGACTCAACATACTTAGTTGTCCTGATTAAAGCAAAGATTTGACCTTTGATATAACTGAAATCTCTACTTTTAAGAAAGCATTTATATGTAAGGACCTAGATTTAGGTGTTACAGGGGATATAAGATACAGGAGATTGGTAGGATATACCTTAATAAGGTAAGATTTAAATATCACTTCAAAATGACAGTTGAGATTATCAAAAGGCAGTGTGTCATTAGCTAACAAATTAGTTTTGCCTTATTTTTAATTTTTTAAAATGAAAATGTAGTACATTTAAATAGCTTTTAAAAATTCACGCTGAGAAGGGCATGCAATGAAAACTTGATCTCCATTCACAGACAATCCCCTGATAGTTTTCAGAACTAGTTTGCTGTTTTAAAAATTAGAGATAACAGCCGGGCTCAGTGGCTCAGCCTGTAATCCCGCGCCTTTGGGAGGCTGAGGTGAGTGGATTGCCTGAGCCCGCGGGTTGGAGACCCGCCTGGGCAGGTGAGACCTCATCTCTACAATAAAATCAAAAAATTAGCTGGGCGTGGTAGCGCATGCCTGTAATTCCGGCTATTCGGAAGGCTGAGGCGGAAGGATCGCCGGAGCCCAGCAGGTCGAGGCTGCGGTGGCCAGGAGCGGCCACTGCACTCCAGTCTGGGCGACAGAGTGAGACTCCAACTCAAAAAAAAAAAAAAAAAAAATAGAGATAACTACAGTGCATCTTGCTTTTTCATCTAAAATATGTCTTTTAGGTCTTTCCATAGTTGCTTATGTAAGTTTATGACTTTCTGTTTTACAATGAATGATAATTCTGGTCTATGGCTATGTCTAATCAGTCATTGGTTGATATTTAGGGAAGTAAATTAATTTTATAGTAATTTAAGTAAAGAGCTCAAAATAAGTAATAAGCACTTAAGGCTAGGATATGAAGGATGGCTTTACTGAGGATATGCTCTATGAGTTCAACCACTTTGCCTTTATTAGCCATTTTTAGTGCCTTATTGGTATAAGAAATACATATCAAATTAAAATAGTTGGGGGAGCTACTATTTGAGTTATGTGTTTGAAACCTCTTTTTGTGTACTTTTAGTGTCACCAGTTTGATACAAGTTGATTCTTTTGTTTATATGCATGCTTTGCTTATCTTTAATCATAACAGCAAAAAGTCTTTGAAACTGTTAAAGCATTTTCCTTAAAAAACTAGATTTTTATCTTTGACTACTAGAGGCTATCTTAATTTTTAGGACACTTCAAATAAGGAGAAGCAATAACTTGCTGGTTAATTAGTGATAATTACTTTAGGTATTGAGGGAGCAATAAGTCATTTAAACTTTTAAAAATTTAGATAATGCTCATGGGAAATAATTTTTTAAATGTTCATAATTAGTATGATTGCATGCTGGAGATATTAAATTTCACTTTCCAGAATATGCTTCTGCCAGTTTTAGCAAAGGGGACAACTTTACTAAGCTTTGCTTGCCCCCTTCTTGTTACTTTACATTCTTCGATTAAAATTGAGGCAAGGGGTGATATATTCTATAGTCGCCCTTCATAACATTTAATAACCTGCAAAACAGGATTTTTGGAAACTCATGCTGTTAACTCTGAAGTGGCTGCTGAACTTATTTTCCTTGAAATTGTCAAAGATGAGAGATTACATTATTTTCCCAAATCCCACAGATAAATCTAGTTTATAAAATTAACCAATCAATATGAGTATTCTCTTATAAAATGGAAAGTTTGCTTTCATTAACATATTTTTCACATAGACCATGCATCTTTCAACTATGCGTTGTTTTCCAGGAGATCCTCTTGATTCGTCATTTCTCTTTTGACATTGAGGGTTGCACAGTGTGCCTCAGAAAAATGAAATAGAAAAATGTCACTTTTTCCTTCTTAACTTTGCCTTTAAAAAAAGTAATGGTCTATAAGTACATTATCCAAGAAGACTTGTTAAAATTCAGTCAGCTACATATCTCTTTTTATAACTTTTCTTTTTTTAGTTGGATTCTCACTCTGTCACCCAGGCTGGAGTGCAGTGTTATGCTCATGGCTACTGCAGCCTCGACCTGCTGGGCTTAGGCGATCCTTCTGCCTTCGCCTTCCAAGTAGCTGGAACTACAGATGCAAACCACCACACCTGGCTAGTTTTTTTGTGATTTATTGTAGAGACACAGTCTCACATGTTGCCCAGGCTGGTCTCGAAGCCCCAGACTCAGACAGTCCTCTCTCCTTGGCCTCCCAAAGTGCTGGGATTACAGGCTGAGCTACCGTGCCGAGCCTCATGACTTATTTTAATCAGATATTTAAATTTCTCTTATGTGAGAACATTAAGGTAGCTATGGAGAATTATCACAGAACTTACAAAATCTAAGGCATACATTAATACTTAAATGACTGTATTGGATAGTAAATTAGTGATTAATAAGTAAAGTATGGATTAAGAAAAGTTAGAGCATTTTGAAATTATGGTGGCCAAACATTGAGCAGGAAAAGAAAACACTGTTTGCATTGGGTCTTGAAGGGATTTGGATAACCAAAGAGAAGCGGGAAGGATGAGAATAATAGCCCGGAGAAGTGGAACAAACTAGCATTTGGAGAAAAATGTCAGGAGGTGGGATGAAAAATGGGATAGAAAAGGTAGATTAAAACAGACTGGGGGTTTAGGATGCCAAACCAAATAATTTTAGTCAATCTTTTCTTTTTTTTTGAGTTGGAGTCTCACTCTGTCGCCCAGACTGGAGTGCAGTGGCCGCTCCCGGCCACCGCAGCCTCGACCTGCTGGGCTCCGGCGATCCTTCAACCTCCGCCTTCCAAGTAGCCGGAATTATAGGTGCACACTACCACGCCCTGCTGATTTTTTGATTTATTGTAGAAATGAGGTCTTGCTGCTCAGGCGGGTCTCAAACCCACAGGCTCAGGCAATCCACTCACCTCAGTCTCCCAAAGGCGCGGGGTTACAGGCTGAGCCACCTAGCCCGGTTTTTAGTCAATCTTGTAACAAGATTTATGGTAACATTGCCTAAAGGTGCACACTTTCAAGTTTGAGACATTGAAATAAAAATTAAGTTCAGAATGTTACAATCTTGTTTTACTTTGCTTTCCTCAAGTATTCTGTATCAGTTATTGCCATGTAGCAGACTATCCAAGTGAAAACTTAGTAGCTTTATAAGAACAACCATTTTGGTTACTGTTCACAAGTCTGTGGTTCTATTGAGTAGTTCTGCAGTCAGCTGGCAGATATCTGGATCGGAATGGTCCCAGATGGTTTCACTTACATCTGTGGTGGGTTGTCAGGCAGGTGGATCTAAGGGCCTCAGTTGGGCATGCTCACGTCTCCACACTTGGCCTTCTCTAATAAAGTAGCCTGAGTTTCTTTGCATGGTAGCAAGAGAGAGCAAAGTTCTTTAGCTCAAATACTTTGCTTTGTAAGACCCTCCTGTGTCATGTTCGCTACTGCGCCTTTGGCTACTGCAAGTTAAGTGGTCAAACCCAGCCTCTTTGTGGGAAAGGGACCATGTAATGGTGTGAGTACAGGAAGATGTGATTCTTTGGGGACCATTTCTATACCAATCTACCACATATCCCGTTTTCCTTTATTCCCCACTACAATCAATGCCAGGTGCTTTTATAGATCGGATTTAAATTTTCCCTCTTTATGGCATTGCTTCTGCTTTCTTGCCACCCATCTTCTGTAATCAAACCACATCTGACTGTCCTTTCTGCTTTCTGAGCTCAATCTCTGAGTGAGAGAAAGGCATCCCACCCCATCACTGTGACTGGAAAATTTGTGGAGTGACCTCTTTATTATTTACCATAGGTTTCTTTTTTTTTTTTTTACCTTAATATTAAAAATGATCTAAACTTGGTGTATTGCACTGTCTCTACTTTATATAATCTAATACTTGGTATCTTAGTTCCTGTCACAATGAACTTACTTTTAACTTTCAGTTTGTGAAATTCCCCCCAAAGTTCTGCTTTTGTCTTTCTACCTCAGTGGTCGTACACTACTGGTAAGAGTGTTTCTCAAATTTCAATTTGCAGAAACCAAACTGAGTAAGTGTGTAGATCTGTTAGAGTTACAAGTTTTTAACCTCAGTTTAACAAGTTGAGCACCCCAAATGTGAAACACTTCCAGTCCCAGGCATTTCAGGTAAGGGATACTTATCCTGCAGTAAGATATAACTTTCTTTACTTCGTTTAATTGTCACTCTGAAACAAAATAATGCTCTGTGTGATGCATTGTTTACACTTATTTTAAAGTGTTGCTCTTGTTTTTATAATTCACAAAAGACATAACTAACAGTTTGAAAACACTGTTTTAGGGGTTCTCTGGGCTTCAATTCAGTAATAAGCACAAAAGCAGGCAGTTCCTATGTTGAAACTAGCTTTTTGTCTGGTTGACTCAGAACACACACACACACACACACATACACACACACATATTTTTTTAGGAGAAGCATCAAGATTAAAATACAATAAAGTGAATACAATAAAGTGAATGCAATAAACAATGTTCCATCCACAGAGCCCAGTTTAAGAAATACTAATGTATGGGGGGGGGGGAACCTAAGTTTAAGCTCTCCCTTTTGTATTGTTTACATTTTTTTTAGTCTTACCTTTTATTCTTTTTCTACAGGATCTTTCTACTCCATCTAAATTGGTCTGTTATTTTCTCACAAGTATATCTGTTCATTTTACTGCCTTTGTGACTTCACTTAGAAAACTTTGCAGTGTTATATAATGAAAAACCAAATGGCTCTGAGCTCCCCTGCAATCTGGAAGAGATATTTACCTCTCTAAGTCATTCTCTCTTTGTCTGAAAAATTAAGGTATGGAATGATAATGCTTACACATATGGGTGAGTTGAGGAAATGGTGATTAAAGCACCTAGCACAGTGTTTGGCACGAGTAGTTTTTGAGTCATTTTCCTCAATTCTACTTGTACCTTGAAGCCCAGCATGGTCAAATACTTTTCAAGTACACCTTCTGTGGTCTGCATGTGCCCCTGAGATGAGTTCTGACTTCTGTCACTGACCTATGTCATGGATTTTCCCGTATGACTGAATTTAACTTTGTTTTCAATCTGTTTGAAAATTGTTTTTCAAATTTTGTCAGTTTTTAGTTAGGGAAGTATACATGAGTGATAAATATATATATGCCTACATGAATGATAAATATATATATGTGCATTTGTTGCCTTATTTCTGAATTGTCTGATACTAACGTCATTAACTCGACATGTGATTATACTCTGTGTCCTCATTAGATAGATTATGGGTTTCCTCACTGCAAATATAATCCTTTGATTGTAGTAATTTCTAAGTGTTTGAGGTTTTTCCTTAGAGCTTTATTAGTCCTCATATATTAACACGGTGAGTTTTGATTTGCCCAAGGTCTCAGTGTTAGGATATGGTTAGAATCTGAGTTCAAATTCAATGCATTCTGCTGCCTGTTTCTCCAGTGTTCTGTTGTTGTTAAAGCATCACTTGACCCTTTTCCTGAAATCAATTATACTGTTTTATTCTATAGGTTAAAAAAAAAACACACACAACTAATTTATAGAGAAAATACTATTTTTTTTCTTAAATTAGGAAGTGAACTGAGGAAGCAGGAAAAATCATTTGTTATTTATTCCCTTAGCAATAATGCAGTGCTTAATTTGTGGCAGACATTGCAGTATTTGTATAGTGAAAATTAACTGGCAACTCAGTGAAAATTTTGCCAAAGTTAAACTTCTAAAGACAATTCTGAAATCTTTGGTATTTTCTCCCAGTGCCAATTTTTTTTTAGTAAACAAAACTGACTCTTAAATCTTTGTTTTAATGACAACTTTGCTGTTTGTACATTTAGTTTTCCCATAATATACATGCAATTATGAGGTTAAGGAGAGCCATGCTTGCCAGATATATTTTGCTGCTCTTTATGCAATTGAGGAAGTAATTTGAACTAAGGTTGTGCAGGAATTACTGGCTAATTTTAAAAAATGCCACTTAACTGGCATTCAAAATTAAAGCAATTGTGATATCCGGAGTGCAGTTCTTTCTTTACCTATAAAGGCAGAACTAATAGGGCTCTTGTTAAAGCTGCTGCTTTATCTTTGTTTGAAGGCTCTGTCACCCTCACTCAGACTATATTGTCTAAAATCAGTAATGTTCTGTTACATGCTTGTTAAGAAATTTAGCTAACTAATTTCCATGATCTGCAAATGGGGTCAGAGGCGATTGGAGTTAGAGGCAAGACCAAGCAGATTGAAGAGAAAGGGAATTGATTGTTGTTCAGAATAGGCACTGTTTGATGCTTCCTAACAATGAATTGTTTAGTCTGAAGGGCTGCATGAGATTCAAGAACGATTTAGTTTGTTTCAGTCTCTCAAATTATCCAAATTGCCTCCCAGGACCTCATCATTACTATATAATACTTGTTCAGTATGACTGTTAGTCATCAAAAAATGTTAAATTTCATTAAACATTTGTTTAGGAAGACTGAGACGTGGTTAAATGGCTAAAACTAAGCAGTGCTTTAAAAAATAAAATTTTAGCCAAGCACAGTGGCTCCTGCCTGTAATCCCAGCACTTGGGAAGGCGGAGGCAAGAGAATTGCTTGAGCTCAGGAGTTTGAGACCAGTCTGAGCAATATAGTGAGACCTCATCTCTACAGTAAATCAAAAAATTAACCGAATATGGTGGTACATGCCTGCGGTTCCAACTACTTGGAAGACTGAGGCAGAAGGATCACCTGAGCCCAGCAGGTGGAGGCTGCGGTAGCAGTGAGCGTGCACGACTGCACTGCAGCCTGGAAGACAGAGTGAGACTCTGACTCAAAAAAATTTTCAAATACCTGGAAAATGTATGCGTATGAAACATTTGGCATCTTTATTGATACCCAATATAGCAGTTAATGTTATGCATTGGCTTCAAAGACTTATATTTAGAAAGAGGTAATCTAAATTTAAAAGTAGTACATACAGTCATCCTCCAGTTTTCATGGGGGATTGGCCAGGGTCACCCTTAGAGACCAGAAATCCCCAATGCTCAAGTCCCTTTTATAAAGTGTAATATTTGCATCTAACCTGTACACATCCTCCTGTGTACTTTAAATCATCTCTAAATTACTTATACCCAATGCACTGTAAATGCTGTGTAAATAGTTACACTGTATCGTTTTATATTTGTATTGTTTTGTTGTTGTATTGTTTTTTAAAAAACATTTTAAAATGTGTTTTCCATCAGAGATTTGTTGAATCCATGGGTATGGAACCCATGAATATGGATGGCTGACTGTGGTGAACAATTAGCTTGATTCCTCATCCCAAACAGTATTACAGGGTTACAGAAAGCTATCACACCAAATTTTTAAATTAAGTCCTGCAGTAATTTTGATTTACCAAAGTTAACTGAAGTAGTTATTTGTGGTGTTCAGAAAATTATTTCCAGTAAATAGGAGCAATCTTGCTACTTCTTTTGATGCACCATCATCATAAAAGCTAAGCATTTAGAATTTTTATTTACTCAAATAGCTTACATTTTTTATTTTTCTATAAAAACATGGGCGTGTATTCTTGATCTTTCCTTAACTTTTGCAAATGTGATAGATTTTGGTCAACAAAAACATCATTATGCATTTAACTCAAAAGCATTAGCATTCTTGTCAATTTGTATTCTGAAAAATTATAAATTTTTATTTTGAATTTTTTATTTCAAAAGAATAAAACACAAGATTTAATATTAAAAGATTGATACTTAAGTAGTTTGAATCTGGTGACTAATTCCATGACTTGGCCCTACATATTTATTTTATTTTAAATTGTGTAACTTTATTTTAAACTGTAATTAGGGAAATTTTTTTTTTTTTTTAAATTTTTAAAGCTGGACTCGGTGGTTCAGCCTGTAATCCTGTACTTTGGGAGGCTGAGGTGAGTGGATTGCCAGAGCCCTCGGGTTCGAGACCCACCTGGGCAACTTGGCGAGACCTCATCTCTACCTAGGTGTGGTAGTGCATGCCTGTAGTTTCAGCTACTTGGAAGGCTGAGGCGGAAGGATCGCTGGAGCCCAGCAGGTTGAGGCTGCAGTGGCTGGGTGCACTACAGTCTGGGTGACAGAGTGAGACTCCAACTCAAAAAAAAAAATTTTTTTTTTTTTAAATTCTGGTGCCTGTAATTCTGGCTACTTGGAAAGCTGAGGTGGAAGGATCGCCTGAGCCCAGCAGATTAAAGCTGCAGTGGCCAGGAGTGTGCCACTGCTCTCCAGCCTGGGCAACAGAGTGAGACTCCAATTCAAATAATAATAATTATTATTATTATTTTGCCTAAAATAGGATATTACATATTACAGAAAATAACATTGTGAAAAAAAGTATATTCTCAAATAAATTGGCCTTGAAGTTTATCATCAGCATGAAGATATTTTATAGGAAGCATTTCTGAATGCTTGTCAAAAAACTACTGCATTAGTAATTAACAATTAACATTAACCCTAGTGAGTGAAGTTGAAATGTTGACAAAAATGAATTGGATAAACATTTGAAAAGATGACCTGATGTTGCAAATGTTGCCTAAGGAAAAATTATTTTCAGCACTAAAGCATCTTTGAAGACTTACCTACAATTGAATGAAAATATTTGTGATGTGGAATCACCTCCCCTTGAAAACTATCTTTTATAGATCTTGTTTTATTTGACTAAACCTACACTCTAGGTTTTGTCTTTCATATGTACTTTGGTTGGCAGCCAATGAGATAAGCCCATTAGATGCCATGAACTAAAATCTTGGGATTCTAAGAACACAGATTTTTACTTTCACATCATTGATTATTGTGACTCTTGACATGCTATTTACAGCTTTTCTTTGCTTCTTTGCCCTTGAAATGTGGAAACCTTTTGTTATTATTGTTACAATGATCAAAGACATATTTACTGTAAATTATTGTGATATTAGACTGCCTTGGAAACACTTTGGTTGTTTTTTGTTTGTTTGTTTTTTGAGTTGGAGTCTCACTCTGTTGCCCAGGCTGGTGTGCAGTGGCATGCTACCAACCACCGCAGCCTCGACCTGCTGGGCACCAGTGATCCTTCCACCTCAGCCTTCAAGTAGCGAGAACTACAGGCATGTGCTACCAAGCCAGCTAATTTTTTGATTTATTGTAAAGACGAGATCTCACCATGTTGCCCAGGCTGATCTCGAATGCACAGACTCAGGCAGTCCTCTTGCCTCGGCCTCCCAAAGTGCTGGAATTATAGGCTTGAGCCACTGCGCCTGGCCTGTTTGTTTTATATGTAATCATGACCCAGCATAATTTTAAAGCATGATTAATTCCACTATTTCCAAGTAATCTATTATCACTTTGCAAAATAACATCAAATTACTGATTTATCAACTTGTTAGAAGCCTACATTTTAAAGAAAGTAGCATTAGACTTTATAATAATTTATAAAAGATCCTTTTGCATCTCTGTGTGGAGTAGCAGGGGGATTAGTTGATGTGTGTGAATGTATCAGAAGACGACTATTGGCTTTATAGTTGAAACTATTCCTTTGTCTAACACTTTATGCTGTAGTGCAGTTGTACAACCGAAGTTCACCAAAGCCTCCACCTCCTGGGCTCAGGTGATCCTTCTGCCTCAGCCTCCTTAGTAGCTGGAACTGCAGGCATGTGCCACCACATCCAGCTAATTTTTTAATTTTTTTGTAGAAACAGGGTCTCATTATGTTGCCTAGGCTGGTCTTGAACTCATGGGCTCAAGCAATAATCCTCTTGCCTTGGCCTTCCAAGGTTCTGGGCTTGCAGGTGTGAGTTGCCATGCCTGGGCTAAAATTTTAAACCTAGAATTTGAGTCGGACGGTGAGAGAGAAGCTGGGATCACATAGTAACAAAAAGTATAGATTTTTGAACTATGATTTGAATTTCAACTCTGTCACTTTCTGTGGAACTTCAGGCTTATTATTTGTCCCTATTCTCTCATATAGACAGTAGGTAATAGCAATATCTGCCTTAAAGCTGTTTTGATTAAGGCATAATATTTGCTGAGTACTTTGCTTATCATGGTATGGAAATTAAGAGTATATTTTAGCTGTTATAGGAGGAGTAGATCCAAAATTTTCCTTCATAAAAACATTAATTTAAAACAATTACAATATGTTGTTTAACTCACCATACCAAAAATGTTGTAATTTCACCCATATAAAAATTGAGATAGCTTTTTTGGTACATCTCCAAAATTTGGTATGTGTTTTATACTGACAGCATGTCTCAGTTCAGACTAGCTACATTTCCAGAGCTGAGTACTCCTGTGAGTACTCAGGTGTAATGAAAGACATTGTGTTAGCCTACACATCTACCATTGCTCTGTTGTTGGCACATCTACTTGTAGACAAATATGAATGTCTGCTGCTCTTGACCCTCTATATCCTATCACCTAGATTTAGATCAAGATATACCACTAGCATAATTTATTGTCTAATACTAGACTGTGAGATCAGCCCTATGTTTGATACTAGATAAGGTAACAAAAAGGGAGAATTCAATTCAACCTCTCATCTGTTTGCAGGTACTAACATTGGTAATGGTAAGTAGGCAGTCTTCTGTTTCTTCATAGTCCTCCGTGAGAGAAAAAAACTACACCCACCTTGTTTGCTATATATCCCTGGCTCTAGTACAAGGTGTTACACACATAGAGGGTCACATACCTGTTGAATGAGTGAATATGACCACATTGATTACCAGCCTCAGCTAGCTTGCCATTTTATTACAGTTTTCTGGTTAGTCAAGACACATTCTACATTTTCTGAATGAAAGTGACAAACAGCTGTCTTTAGAACAACTTATAGTAGCCTACCACAATCATTAAGAAATAATCAGGAATTCTCCCACTAGTCAGAAACACATTTATCTTGTCTTCATCAGACTCTCCTCCAATACACCACAAAACCGGAATGGTTGAGGTATGAGTGAACAAGTACAAGAAAACCTCTTTTCATCAGCTTCTCAGACTTAAAAAAAAAAAGGAGAGAGAACAACACATATACACCTGAAAGGAAGAATAGTGAATATTGTTTCCCAATAGTCAGTCGTGGCTTGGTTCATTAGAGCTCTGGAAGCTTCAGAAACATTCATTAGGATGTCTAATCACTATAAGTTAAATAACAGAAATACTGTAGTAGTCATGATGAAGGAAAACTGAAAACTTGCAAATGTCTTGAGTTTTTCGAAAAGCAAAATAAAGTAGCATGTAATAACTAAAAATGAAACCTATTACAAAATAAATAAATAAAAAACTAAACCCATTCTTTAATGGTATCACTAATACTGTATTATAACAACCTTTTGCTAGTCTTGAGATTGTAGAAATAATTTTATGTGGAATATAAAGCCTGGGAAAATCCAAGAGCTGAGAATGGGAGCAGCTCCTACCTTTTTATTTTGTATACAGTAAAATGGTGCTTTAATAATACTGGTATTCCCCCAAATGAATTTATCATCAGTTTTGTAATTTTAGCACAAAAAAATCAAGTGTTCCCTGTTTTGTAAACTGCTGATACACACAAGCATTTCATATCATTCAAACCATTTATTCATCCCTTGTATTTAAATCTGTCTTCTGAAAACTAAATCATATTTAAACACACTAAAGAAAATTACTTTTCTCTTTAGCTGAGAATTCTAAAAGTTGAGTAAATTTAGCCTTTTCTGTGTGTGTGTGTGTGTGTGTGTGTGTGTGTGTGTGTGTGTGCGCGCGAGCGCGCGTGCACTCATTTTGGCAATCACTAGTCAACTGCCTTGGAAAATAGGATCCTGGTCTTGATCTTCCTGATGCTTTTTCCCTTTTTCTTCTTTTTTGGCTTTTCCTCCCAGAGGCCATTTACATTATTAATAATTTGCAGATTTCTCTCTCTCTTCGGAGTGACATCTGCAGATTTTGCTAGCTCTGTTTGACCATCGTACACTTTATACAACTTTAGGTTTTCCTTTTTTGTTCTTTTAAGGCTTTTCAACAGTTTCTTCAGTGTTGGTTTCTGTTAATTCAGAACATTCAGAACCCTTGGATTGTAAACTAGTGGTATTTTCCCCGAATGCAGAATACTCCAGCAGCATTTGAATCTAAACCTAAATGTAGTACTTCAAATTCCAGTTCATTACCTGCTTCTTTTTTTTTTTTTTTTTTTGAGTTAGAGTCTCACTCTGTCGCCCAGACTGGAGTGCAGTGGCTGCTCCCGCTCACCGCAGCCTCGACTTGCTGGGCTCCGGCAATCCTTCCGCCTCAGCCTTCCGAGTAGCCAGAATTACAGGTGCGCGCTACCGTGCTTGGCTGATTTTTGATTTATTGTAGAGATGAGGTCTCGCCAAGTTGCCCAGGCGGGTCTCAAACTCGCGGGCTCCGGCAATCCACTCACCTCAGCCTCCCAAGGCGCGGGATCATTACCTGCTTCTATCTCTAGGGTTTGTCACTGCACAGCTAACCACTGCTCAGGTTTGGGAATGGAGACATTAAATACCTGTGTACTAATAGCCATTGTGGCTAGAAGACACTGTATTTATCTGTACCCAAAAGCCTTTGCCCTAGTCAGAACAGAAAATAGCAAAATCTGCATTAGTGTTAGGATGAATGTGTTCTGATCATCATCAGTACTTCCCAGTTCACCTACAACTTAGATGTTATCATATACAGTGGGCTCTTGGAATACTGCAAGAGCTTCACACTGAGCTTCTTTCCAATGCCTGTGCATTTCCTGTCAAGGGAGCAGGGTGATGTGCTTTAGTGTAGTTAGGCCACCAGGCAGGAGTAGCGACTGTTCACTAGCACCTAAGCAGCAGCATATAGGTCAGCAGCTCTGGGAAAGGCAGGACACCTGCAACCACAGCACCTCTGTGCAACCGTCAGCCACATGGCTTGTCCAGGAATGTTAATCTTAGTGCTAGTAAAATGCTGTTTATTTTCTTGTCATCTAGATAGTTTGACATTCTCAAAAAATAAAGTATCAGAACTTCCTCTTCTCCCCATAGTCTTACCTGATACCTTGATGTATAAAATAGAAAGGTTTGCTGCTGCAGAACAGTTTGGCAAGTACTAGTATAACAGTTCTATTGGCAGAGATTGTGAAGGGAGTTCAAGAGAGTTGTCTTCTGACAAGACTTCGTCCCTAAACAGGTGTTTTCTTTCATGTTTCATCATACTGCTGCCTTCTTCCCTGTAATATTATCAACATCAAAGATAATGAACATTCTTATCTTAGAGACATAATAAAGCCATCACTGAAGACTTTTCATACCTTTTAATTTTAAAGACTTTTAATTGTGCTGCTTAGTTTTGTCTTACATACTAAGGCACATTAAATAAACTTTTTTTTTTTGGTACCTAAGATTTTTAAATAAATTATTTCTCTGAAATCATGACTCTTATGTGTATATAGTATAAATAGAGAAACTGTGCTTTATCTAAGGAACAATAATATTAGATAATAGTGAAACTTACAACAGTTCCACAAATATACTCAGTGCTAATGTTTAATGCTTTCAGAAAATATATTGAAAAGATCTAGGCCATTTCCCCAAGTCTTCTTTCTCTCAATTTTTTCTGGATCTTTCCTTTTCTTCCTTGGAAACCCAAGGAAGAAGTGGCTGTTACCTTTCCAGAGTGAATCTTTTTGTATGTGCTCTTGTCCTCAGCCCCTCAGAGAATACTCACTTTCCTGTATCTTCATCTTACGCGTCCTTTAGCCTGTAGACATGTGCATGTCTTTCTCATCTTTTTGCTTTATTGGCTATCTGTCTTCAGATTTCGCCCCTTCCTCTGGCATTTCTCCTAGTCAAACTTCCTTTTTTTTTTAAACCCTTATTGCTAGACTTCTTGGAAAGGTACCATATTTATTGCCTTCATTATGTTATCTTTCGCTGCAATTTGGGTTCTACTCACAATGCTAAAGAAAATGTTCTTTTAAAAGTTACTTGCTTGGCATATTTATAGACCTGAGTAGTAGTCCAGCACCTCAAAGACTATTTTATGTGCCTACACATTGTTTTAAAGAAAATTTAATTGTCAGCATTTTAAAAATCTTAAGCTTCCATGTTAAAATGACTTGAGACTTTTTTTGAAAATCAGAAGATCAGGCAATACTGTACTTACACATGGCATGCAAAGACTGGACTGAAGTGGCCACTTGCTTAGCCTCTATTGGGACTGTAAAATGTTTGTGACCCCTTCTGAACTTACCTCCTTTCAATTTATTCACACTGCTCTCCTGGTTCTGTTTTGTGACTGTTTCTTAGTTGTCTTCACCCACTCTTCCTTTCGTCTGCTGGAAGTTCACAGTAAGTTGTAACTGCTAATACCTTTAAGAGGTCTTGATGCAAAATTTAATAGTTTTTGGTGACTTTCCCCCGTAGGGAAGAAAAAGTAATATATTTTCCCTACCCATCCTTGAGTTCATGGCTGAGTCATCTATAAAGGAATATATGGATTAGCAAGAGAAAAGCCTACACATTTATTGAATAAAAGTTTTGTGTGACATGGTCACCTCCAGAAATGAAGACCCAAAGAAACTAGGAAACCTGTGTGTTTTTATGCTTAAGTTGATGAAGAGTAGACAGTACTGGAGAAGGAGGATTGGACAAAGGGGATGAAATGCAGTAGCTCCAAATCTGAGAGGGCTTGCACGTAATGTTTACCTATTCCAAAGAAATCACCTGATTATTAAACAAAGGGGGTAAGATCTAAAGGCAGTAAACTGAAGAGGAATTTAGCAAGGCCTGTTTGTTCAGATTCTTCTTTATGTTCCTATGTCTTCAGAGATAATGGCATTCCTTTCCTCTGGGAATAGGAAGGGCGGGCTCTTTGGGAATGAGGGTCTTATGACCTGCTTTTAGAGGAAAATCAGAAAATTATTTTATGGCTTGTTTCAGGGAGGAAGCACGGGAGAAGGTCAGAGACCTTCCTGCTGCTTCTGCTTTCTCAGTACCAAGGTGCCATATTTTGGGGTAGTATGTCTTGAACCCTATACCCTCAATGTTCTTTTTTCCCTTTTACTGTTTATTAGCAACACTGGAATATTTTTCCCACCTCATCATCATGTCTGAGGCAGGACTCTCTCTTAAAGAGGTTCATGATGACCTAGTTGAGAATCCGTGCTTTATGTGCCCAAGTCCAGCAGTCACCTACTCTGACAGCATCTTCTTTCGGTCATTCACGCTGGATAGGATTTCCAGGTGTCCACCCTTTTTAGAATTTTTGCTCTTGGCTTTCGTTTTCAACCATCTGTAGAACTCGTCTTTGTGGATTTTTCAGGAGGTGCTTATAGTTAAATCAGTCTAAAGTGGAACTCGTTTTCTTTCCTTTCTCCCCTCCACCAAAAAGAAAACCTGTTGGTATTGGTGACCACCTTCCTCCATGCCACTTGAGTTTTGAAGCCTGGAGTCATTTTTGGCTCCTCCTCTCACCTCCACAGGCCAGTCACCACATTTTGTCAATTTTATTCCTGTTTCCTGTGTCCTTTACTGCTTAGATTTGGTATGTCATTACTGGCTATGTAGTTTCTTGCCATGGGAAAATTCAACAGAGTTTGAATTTATGTATGTATGTATTTATTCCTTTCTTTCCTTTCTTGTACTTTTCTGTCTTCCATTCTCTTCTTTAATCTCTATCTTCTAGGCTGTCACTAAGATTATCAGTTATCTTTCCGAAACACAAATATCATTTTCTTTCCTTTTTGACTTTATAAGACTACACAGTGTTGAAGAGTTCAAATTCATTTATTAACTGTGGGCTTAGTTTTTTAATCTGTTCAATGAGGATAATAGCATTATCTACTTCATAGGGTTGTAAGAATTAAATGAGGCATCAGTCCCATGCCCATCACATTTCTAAGCTCCACGTAAAATGTTGTTGCATGAAAAATAAAATACATGCTTCTTATCCTTACATTCAAAGATTCTCATGCTCCCAGTGCCCACCCTGGCTGGTTGGCAGCCATATCGCTTACTTCTCTGTAGACTTAGGGCTTTATAGTCCAGCAACCCCCAACCTTTTTTGGCCTCAGGGACGGATTTCATGAAAGACAATTTTTCCACAGACCGGGCAGTGCAGGGTAGTTTCAGGATAACTCAAGTGCATTACATGTATTGTGTACTTTATTTCTAGACCCCTCCCCCCAACATGCGCAGTTCACAATAGGGTTCGTGCTTCTGTGAGAATCTTATGCTGCCACTGATTTGATAGAAGGCGGAGCTCAGGCTGTAATGCGAGTGTGACTACAGATGGCGCTTTGTTCCCTGCTGCTCACCTCCTGCTGTGCGGCTTGGCTCCGAACAGGCCAAGGACAGGTACCGGATCCAGCCTGGGGGCTGGGGACCCCAGTTATGATCTGTTTTCATACGACAGTTTGCGTGTTCGCCCTCACCTCTGTGCTTGCGCCTTTGCTCTGTCCTTTAGTGTTTCCTTCTTTCATCAGCCCAGTTTCACCACCTCTCTTTCCCGCAGTCTATGACCTTTAGTTTCAAATCCTACATTTTTAATAAGGCTTTCCTTTACTACTGAATGGAGTTAGTGAGTTATTACTCTTTCTTTTTATTGACTTGTCTATTTTTCATAGTTTCTCTGTATTATTGGTGTGCTTTTCTCCCTGCCTCCCAAACTGGAGCTCCTTAAAAACAAGGACCATACCTAGTTTACTGAGTGGTAAATAATTAAATCTCACTGAATGATTTGTCTCCTCTTTTCTCTTTGAATAGGTGGTTTTAATTGTTGGGAGAAGGGTGAGCTGGTGCTTTAAAGAAATTATTGCTTTCTGAAATTATATTTCTTTTGACCGTTCTTCTTTATCTCAGTTCTGACATTGGGTATTTATATTCAGGGCAAGCATTCAGTTTGATCAGACAGTTGTCATAAGGCAAGTGTGAGTATATAATAGGTAGTAGTACTCCTATGAGCTTATATTTATTAAATGCTGTGTGCTAGAAACTATTAAGTATGTATGTTGTGTATGTGTGCATGAGGAAGAGAAAGAATTAGCATATTTAATCCTCAGCAACCCTCTGAAATATGTGGTTACTATCCCTGTTTATATATATTGTTGATGCACAAATAAGTAAAATAACTTACCCAAGTTATGTAACTAGGATTTAATTTTGTTAAAACACAAGAAAAGCAAAACCCAAGCTAGGTGAAGCAGATTTTATTTCTTATTTACAGGAGTGTGTAGGTGTTGATTGTTGAAATTTGCTTTAGAGTATTAAGTGAATTCACAAGAGTAAACTCCAGTCGTTTGAAACAAAACTTCAGGAAAGCAGAACAACAAATGTAAGAATTTGGCTGTTGTAGGGGAATCTGAGTAATAGTCTTATTAAAGATGTGCTACTAAGGGTTCTTTGTTCAGCAGTAGTAGAATTGTCAGTTTTAAATTTGAGTAATACATAGGTCTTTTAAAGGTAAACAATACCTACTTATGCACTATAATGATAGCAGTTTGTTGAAGAAATTGGTTTCCAACCATCAAATATAAGATCAATTCTTTACTTTTTATTTGTGATGTGTGGCCTGTTTATAAGTTACAAAGGAGCAGAATGTACAGGGGTATTGGCTACAGCAGTGGACTTCAAACTTTTTAATTGAGTACCCGACTGGCACACATTTGAATATAAAGCCTCAATATAAGTATGTCTAATTATAAATTATATACCACATGCATACACATGTGTACTATTTCAGTTTATAGTTATTCAGGTCTGTTTATTAAATACCAAATTTTTATATTTTAGACAAATTTAATGTAATCTTTTTCTACTGTACTTCAGTGTACATGCTCTGGAAACCACTAGTTTATGGTGCTATGAGTAGCTACAGTTTCTGTGATGTATCATTAAATAACTGCCTGATTCATTTGCCTCATTCCACAGCGTACTGGAGAAGTAACAACAGCAGCCTGTTCCGATTTTTCTCATACTGTCTTTCCTTTGAATTTAATTTACTGTGTGTTTCTAGTTTATTGTTTCTGTCATGTTTTATTCTCTGTGGAGATCCCTAAGTATTGAGTGTGCTGGTTATCAGATTCTTTCTCAGCTCTAAATCAGCTCTTCATTGCTTGATCTGCAATATTGAAGCTTGATGCTTTAAGCATTTCTCTTTTGTATAATGTTGATTTCATCAGTAGAAGACGGAGGGACAGTGCCAGAGGGAAGGGTTATGTTGTTGTTTCTTCTTGCTCCTACTGCATGACTGCTGGTGGTGTAGATTGGGGGACAGCCAGTGATCCTCTGCGCCAGGTGTGTGCTCAGAGCAGGCAGACCTTTGTCTAGCAGACACCCCAGCACCCGCTTATTGACCACCTCACCATAGTTTTTCCAGCATGACACTGCCTATCCCAGACCTCATGCCTCCCTGCCCAAGAGCCAGCTCCCAACACACTCCTCTTATATGTCTTCTCCTCCCCCCACCCTGCTTTATTTCAGTAGCTTTAGAGGATACAAATAGCTTTGGTTATATGGTTGCATTGTACAGTGGCTAAGTAGTCTAGGCTTTAAGTGTACCCACCACCTCCACCTGTCCACATTGTACCTGGATAGGTGTTTTCATCCCTTTACCCCTCACCCTTCTGAGTCTCCAGTATCCATTACATCATTCTGTATGCCTTTGCAGATCCTTAGTTTAGCTCCAACTTATAAATAAGAACGTGCAGTGTTTGGTTTTCTGTTCCTGAGTCGGTTCACTTAGGTTGATGTTCTCCATTTCCACCCAAGTTGCTGCAAAAGACATTTCATTCTTTTTGATAGCTGAATAGTATTCTGTAGTGTACATATACCACATTTTCATTATCCACTATCAGTTGATGGGCACCTGGGTTGATTCCATGTCTTTACAATTGTCAATTGTGCTGCAGTGAACATGTGGGTAGAGTTGTCTTTTTTATTTAACAACCCTTGTTCCTTTGGGTAGATGCCTAGTAGTGGGATTACTATATCAAATGGTAGATTTACTTTTAAATCTTTGAGAAATCTCCATATCAATATCCATAGAAGTTGTACTAATTTACATTCCCCACCAGTAGTGTGTAAGTATTCTCTTTTGTCCACATCCATGCCAGCATCTATTGTTTTTTGATTTTTTGATAAAGGCCATTCTGACTGGTGTAAGGTAGTATCTCATTGTGGTTTTGATTTGCAGTTCCTTGACAATTAGTGATGTTGAGCATTTTTTTTTCTTTTCCTTCTTCTTTTTTTTGAGTTGGAGTCATTCCATCGCCCAGACTGGAGTGTAGTAGCACACTCATGGCCATCCCAGCATTGACCTGCTGGGCTCAGGTGAACCTTCCACCTCAGCCTTCTAAGTAGCCAGAACTATAGGCGCACACTACCATCCTCACTAATTTTTTGATTATTATAGAGATGAGGTTCACCGAGTTGCCCAGGCTATTCTCAAACCCGTAGACTCAGGTAATCCCCTCACCTCAGCCTCTCAAAGTGCTGGGATCATATGCTTGTTAGCCATTTGTATACTCTTGAGAGATCTCTGTTTATATCATTTGTCCACTTTTTAACAGCAGGATTTGCTTTTTTTTCATGCTGCTTTGAGTTCTTTGTAGATTCCGGATATTAGTTCTTGTCAGATGTATAGCTTGTGAATATCTGCTCTCTTTTTGTATGTTGCCTGTTTACTTTATTAATTATTTCTTTTGCTGTATAGAAACCTTTAATTTAGTTAATGCTGTTTTGGTTACTACAGCCTTGTACTATAATTTGAAGTCGGGTAATGTGATGCCTCCAGCTTTGTTCTTTTTGCTTAGGATTGCATTGACTGTTCTGGGTCTTTTTGGTTTTATATTAATTTTAGGATTTTTTTCCTAATTTTATGAAAAATGGTGTTGGTAATAGGATGTGGATGGTGCTGAATCTGTAGATTACTTTGGGTAATATAGTCATTGTAACAATGCTGATTCTTCCAGTCCATCAATGTGGGATGTTTCCCCATTTGTGTCCTCTACAGTTGCTCTCATCAGGGTCTTGTAGTTCTCCTTATAGAGACCTTTCACCTCTTTAGTTAAATATAGTCCTAGATATTTTAGCGTTTTGACTGCTGTTGTAAATGGAATTGAATTCTTGTTTTGATTCTCAGCTTGGACACTATTGGTATATAGCAATGCTGCTGATTTTTTGTGTTGATGTTGTATCCTGAAACTTTACCAAATTCACTTATCAAGTCCAGGAGTCTTTTGGAGGAGTCTTTAGAATTCTCTAGGTATAAGATCATATTATTTGGCATATAGGGATAGTTGATTTCTTCTTTTTCAATTTGGATACACTTTATTTCTTTTTCTTGCCTGATTGCTCTGGCTAGGACTACCAGTACTGTATTGAACAGGAGTGGTGAAAGTGGGCATCCTTGCTTGTTCCAGTTCTGAGAGGGAATGCATTCAACTTTTTTCCATTTAGGATGATAGTGGCTGTGGGTTTGTTGTATGTGGCTTTTATTATTTTGAGGAATGTTCCCTCTATCTTGCTGAGAGTTTTTATCATGAAGGGATGCTGGATTTTACCAAATGTGTATCTTCAGCAGGCCCTTCCATATCCAGGTACTGCTGATAATCAGGTTCCCAATGTCCCAACAACCTTTGTGCTCAAACACCAGCCTCTTAGGCCCAGGCAGCCCCTCAGCAGGGAGACCTTCTTTGCCATCCAGCCCTTCTTTGCCAAACCACACCTTTCCCCAACAAGATTTGAATCCTAGCTTTGGGGAGGGGACCCACTTAAATGTACGTTCCTTTCCTCTCACTTAGCCCTAAGTTATTCTTTAGAGTTCTCTTTACGCATTTATAATTGCTCTGCTGTTAAAATTCATAATTATTTATTTGAAACTTTCCCTATTCCAAGTACTGTGTGGTTCTCATTTTTTAATTGGACCCTGTCAGGTGCAGTGGGCTGAAATGAGTTAAATTACATACTGTGTTTGTGTTCGAAAACTGCAGATTAATACCATGGCTTCTCCAGCCCCCTAGCTCCCACCCCATACATTTGTGTCACTACTTAGTGCATGGAAACTAGAAAAAATAAAATACTATAGTTGTAACACAAATGCAGTTAGTGGAAGATAACTAAACAAGTGTGGTCCTTAAAAGTAACTGATCCCCAAACTGGTTGAGATTAGAGAGTGGAATGAATAATTATGAGTGTGTTTTTATAGTTTAAAATTTATTATATCTGAATTTAAACAATGAGGAACATCACATGAGAACTTTTCACTCCTATTAAATTATTAGCATACTTGGTAGCCCAAAAATTCACACCTGGTTATTTCCTTTTGAATAAATTAGCAAATGACAGTCGTGTAAATTATCTTTAGAAAATCTCCCCCCCAAAATTAAAAAAAAATTTTTTTTAAGTCTCCCCAAGTAGGATATTGGGTTAAAAGAAGAGCACGCTTACACTTCAAGAGTATGTGGGGCTGGTGAGGTAGAGAGACCCAGAAGAAGAGATATTGCAGCTAATTTATTAGTACTGACCAGTTACATGATTTATTTGTAGATAGCTAAATATGATTGTTTCATCATTTTCATATTTGACTTTTCTTGTGACTAGTTAAATCCTTAACTTTGTAAATTTTAAGATTCCTTCTACATGTTTAATAACATTTACCACATATCTACAGTTATTTCTATATAGTTGATTAAAACATTCTATTAATACTAGTATCTCATTTCTGGGAACTTTTCTTAATTCAGAGGTTATTAAATTCTTGACTTCCATCTAGTTTTGTGCATCCTAGTTCTAGGGTTTTCTTTTTTTTTTTTTTCCTGAAGTGATATGTATTTAAAGTTGTTGGTGATTAATATGTTTCTAAAAATTGAAGGAGGAAAGAATAAAAGTAAATTCACAATCAGATGATTGGTTCTATAGGAAAATGTGTTAAATTTCTAATAGTCTTTACATTAGCAGAGAAAAAAATGAAGACACATATTGTATTAAATAAATTGTATTATGATAAATCAATAAAGACAACAGGACACTAGAATCTTTTTGAGAGGTTCCTACCTTCTGGTCCCACTGCTTTAACTTTACTATTTGTGACAACTTTATATGTCATAGAAGATAAAACTGATGACTCTGGCTCTGTAGATGCTGACCTTCCCAACATCTGGTATTTTGTATAGATTTTTGAAAGCAAACTAGGTTTTCTGTGTAGTAGCCAATTTTTTTTTTTTTTATTTAGTTGGCATGTCACTCTGTCTCCCAGGCTGGAGTGCAGTGGCACACTCACTGCCATCTCAGCATCGATCTGCTGGCTCCGGCGATCCTTCCACCTCGGCCTTCCAAGAAACCAGAACTATAGGCACCTGGCTAATTTTTGATTTATTGTAGAGATGAGGTCTTGCCAAGTTGCCTGGGCTGGTCTCGAACCAGCGGGCTCAGGCAATCCACTCGCCTCAGCCTCCCAAATTACTGGGATTACAGGCTGAGCCACTGAGCCCGGCCATGTTTTTTAACCTTAGGTATAATTAGTATGTACACAGTGAATGTTTCTGAAAAGAAAATAAAAAATACTTTCCAATAGAGTTACAAATAGTAATTTTTCACCCTGTATCTGAAAGAGTGAGTCTTTAAGTCTTTGACACCTGAGGTTTGGTAAGGGTGTGATGTGTGAGAGAACTTTTATTATTACAAAGAGCTAAATCTAGTTATCGTAAAGGAAAATAGAATGCTTTGCAACAGCTAAACAGGCAGTAAAATAATTTAAGATGTATATTGCTATCAAATACATTTGTGGGGTTTTTTTTTTTCCCTTTGGTCCCTGTAAGAAAATATAACATGAAGTTGAAGAATATTGTATATTATTAAGAAGTTATTGTTTTTGTTTCTGTTTTTTTTAAAAGGCCCCTTCAATTAAGTTTGGGCCATAATCCTTAACACCACACTCCTGAACATCATGATTCCAAATGCTGAAATCCTGAAAGATCAAAATCCATAAAGTCTAAAGTCCCCCAAAATAAAAATCCCAAACATATAATTCTGGAAAAAATAATGTGTCTGTCACAAATGCAGATGTACAAAAAGTACTTCTCTTCATTTCTTGAGAAAGCGTCAACATTTTTATGTACATGTACAATACTTACACACAAAGTCAATGTGAATAAGTACTTCTGTGGAGTCAAATTAGCTAAAATGCATAAAGCAAATTAGAACTCTTTAAGTGTTTACAATTTATACTTTCAGTATTGGAAATAATATAAAGATGAAATAGATAGCATAGCTAATTGGCAGTGTGTGTGAAGGAGCAGGAGTAATACGTGATTGAATAGTTCGACTTGGGAGAATTTGGGGAGGTTTTGGCCTGAGTTTTTATTCTGATCTTTGAAACACTCATTGTCCTTGCATTTGGAGAGTGGTATGCTCTACAGTTTTGTACGGTGGGGGTTAGGGAGCACAAAAAACTGAAATTATCTTTTGGAGGGCAGGCTTCTTTTTTAGTACACTCAGAATTTGTTACTCCAGATCAAACAGTCAACCAAAGTTTTTATCTGGAAGTTTTGAGAATGTTGCTGCATGACTTGCAGAGGAAACATCCTGAGGCATGATCCCCATGTTCCACTTTCCCTATTCACCCAATCTTGCTTTGACTGACTTTCTTTTTTGTTTCCCTGGATAAAAAAGTCCTCAAAAGGAAATGTTTTACAGATATGGAAGAGGTGAAACAAAAAACAGCAGAAGCACTAAAAGTATCAAAATTGACAAGTTCGTAAACTGTTTTGAGCAGTGGGAAATAGCATCTTGATAGGTGTATTGCATCAAACGGAGATTACTCTAAAGGTGACTAAAACGTAAACATGTAAGAATAAATACACAGTTTTTAATAAAAAATACTGGTTTTTTTGGGGGGTCCCCCCATTGTATGTTGTACATTTGAGGTCTGATTATTGCTTGGCTATTGCAGTTAAGCAGTTTTCTCCTATTACAGCACTAGTAATAATTAGCTTTTAAACTTCTCTCATTCACCATTAAGGAGCCTAGTACACTAACTTATTATAGCCTTTTTATGAAGGGACAGCTTCACAGATCCCTTCCATTTTGTTGCATAGAATACAATAAGAAGGAACAGTATTCAGATTCTTCAATACCAAACCTGTATTAGTCAAGGTTCTCCATAGGATAAGCATTGATATATGAGAGGGAATTTATTAGAGGAACTGACTCATGGGATTCGGGTGGCTGAGAAGTCCCACAACAGGCCACCTGCAAGCTGGAAACCTTGTACTTCAGTAGCCAGGCTTAGTCCAAGTCTTCAGGAATCAGAACCAGGAAAGCAGATGGTGTTACTCTTCTTAGTCTAAGACCAAAAGACATGTATGGGGTTAAGGACTCGGGAAACTTCCAGGTCCTCCCCAGGTGCACTGCCTGCCAGGAACTTCCATATGTTCAGTGTTTGGCTATCCATAGCCATGACTGATTAATTCATTGGCCATTGGTGATCAACTTAACCTTCAGTCCCTCTCCCCTCCCTAAAGTTTGTGGGAGAGGATGCTGGAAGTTTCTAATAGTGCTTGATCTTTCTGGTCAACAGCCCCCATTCTGAAGCTACCTTGGGGTTGCCAGCCATTAGTCAACTCATTAAATTAGTATACAAAAAGCTTTCAAGCATAACTTTCTAGGTTATATATGAAGGTAAAATTCCTAGAGGAATGACAAAAGTAGTTTCTTTAATTCACAGTGACACTTTAATGTGTATTCCAGGCGCAGAATAGCTTGCAGGAAAAACCACTCTCAGATTTGGAAACAAACGTTTTGTTTTGGGTGTGGCTCGCCCCTTCCCTTTTTGGTCTCTCTTTCCTCCCCAGTCCTCTTTCACAAGGAGCCAGTGTTTCCATATTGCTGTGAGTACACGTTGCATCCTTACTCAAACCACCTATTCCTTCAATATAGGAGAACTCAACTAGCTGCTAAAGAAAATAAACTAATGTATGATAGTGTGTGGGTGTACCTTGAGTAGATAAGATTTCAAGTCGATAATAAAAATGGGGAAATACAGCTAATTTGGGAAAGGATACTTTGCAATACAAGGATCTCCAAAGAGGCAAACCACCCTGCTGCTGAATGCAGTCTTTTGTTATAGTTGTTACTATATTTCTCAGAAAACTTGAACTCAGAATTTTTTTTCTCTAACTTTTCCCATTACTATACGTACCAAAGGTAGGGAAGGCTGGTACCTTTGGTACGTATAGTTTGTGTAAATTCAGGATTCTAGTTGTCCATCATCATTGTAGTCTTTTCCAGTATTGTATGAGCTAATAAATTACTTTTCCTCACTACAATGTCTTTGTGCTTAATTTCTAATCTTAACACAAATAACCAAATTTTTAGGGAAGATATTCCTGCAGTAAATATAACAGTTGTCAGTCCTCTTTGACTTAAATATATATGAAGTAATATTAATTGTGAGTCCAGATTAATCATGATAAATATCAGTAAACTTCAGGGAAAAAAATCTTGTTCAATAACTCATTTGATTAAATCTCCGGACTCAGCCTGGACGCTTAAGACTTGGAAATATGCATAGCCACAGCCAGATCTTAAGCTGGAGGGCTGTTGGATGAACCTGTCCTGTGGTCAAATGTTTGATAGTTACTGATGACTTAATGTAGTTTGATGCTCCTGGATTTAAAGCTGCTTTCACTACTTAGCTGTTTGCCTATACCAGCAGTTGTGATATTAATTGTGACCTCAGACATGTAAAATGTAAAATAAATTAATTACTTAGTTTGGGAAAGTACAGTGGGAAACCAGAGAGCTTCCACCCTGATTGACCAGCACCTATCTATCTGCTCAATACAGCCATGCGGGATGCTGGCCAGTGTTGCTAAATTTTATTTTTCAAGAACTAGAAATCTGTTTGCTTGTGTGTAATATCTCAATTTTGAAATAGTTGCAACCAATTCAAAATGTCTGGGGAAAATACCCCAAAAGACTGTATGAGCCAAACAAAACATGCCTTGGGGAATTTATTCTTAGATATTTTGAGCATTCTGTAGTTTGCCAGAAACCATACATGAAAAACAGTTCTTCCAGAGTGAGGGATATGCCATTGTCTGTGTGATTCCCTTCATTATTTGCATGTCTAGAAATTGTACTGTCCCCCCATGTATCTGTAAAGAGGAGTAATGGCCCACATGGCTAGGGAAGGAAAACAGCTCAAGTTGCTTTGATACCTCTAGCAAAGCAAAATCTCTAAGGTAAAGATATCCAACTGGCAGATGTGTAGAAATCCCTTATCATCTTTCTGGCCTTGTGTTTCTGCTATAGGCCTCTATGCTTTGTTTAATTTATACTGAGGTCTCAGGCTTTTAATCAGTGTTCTAAGCTCCCAGAACTATATAAACATTGTGTATATCCAAGGGTGACTTTATGAGTATTTCAGTAGAAGTGTAGAGGAGAGCAAATCAGATAACACTAGCTCACAACCATGGTTAACTTGAAAATTGCGTGATTATTTAAAGTTTTTTTAAAAAAATACATGACAATTAGTTTTTAGAATGAAACTTTCTTGTTTAGATTTCTGCATTGTATAAGAAGCTAAGTTTAGATTAATACATTGCCAACCATATTAATATTTTTGTTATTTTAGAAAGTTTAGTTCACTCTTGTCTTTTAAGTAAAAATAGCCATATATCAAGTTTGGAAGTGAACATAATAATGAATAATATTTTTTTAAATGTCTTTTTTAAAATAAAATTTTTACTAGAATAGTTTTAAGTTTACAAAAACGTGATGAGGATAATGCAGTGAGTTCACCTATAGCCCACAGTTTCCCTTAGGTACTGCTTATATTCGTGTGGTTTTTTTGTCATAGTTAATTACTCAGCATTCGGATTTTATTTATTTATTTATTTATTTATTTATTTATTTATTTATTTATTTATTGAGTCAGAGTCTCTGTTGCCCAAGCTGGGTTTGGGCTTAGGCAATCCTTCCACCTCAGCCTCCCAAGTAGCTTGGACTACAGGTGCACACCACTGTTCCTGGCTTTTTAATTTCTTTTCTTTTCTTTTTTTAATAGAGGTGAGGTCTTGCTACTCCAAAAGGGCTGAGATTATAGCACCCAACTTCATATGTTGTTATTATTAACTAAAGTTCATAATTTATTCAGATCTTCTTAGTTTTTGTCTTACTGTTTTTTGTTTTTTGTTTTTTGTTTTTTTCTGTCCAGAATCTCATCTAGGATACACATCACATTTAGTCATCATGTCTCCTTAGGCTCCACTGAGCTGTGATTATTTCCCAAACTTTTCGTGTTTTTTGATGAGTTTAACAAGTTTTAGGAGTAATAATCATGTATTGTATGGAATATCCCTCAATTGCAATATGTATAATGTTTTTCTCTTCTGATTAGTCTGGGATTATGGTTTTTCAGCAAGAAGAGCACAGAGGTAAAGTGCCATTGTCATCACTTCATATCAAGAAGGAGAGTGTGTGTGTGTGTGTGTGTGTGTGTGTAAGTCAACATGATTTAACACTGTTGATGTTACCCTTGATCATCTGGTTTAGTAGTGTTGGCCACATTCTCCACTGCCATTATGTGCAACCCTCACTTTAGGAGTGTGTGTTATACTCTGCCTCTTTGAGGGCAGAGTCTAGAAAAACTGGAATTCCTCCACGTGGGAGATTTTTGTCTTCTCCCCCATTTATTTAATCACTTATTATTTATCTAGCAAAATCCCAGGGAATTCAACCCACTGAAATAAAGGAATAGATTGTACCAGGAATTAATTCTGTTACTGTTATGTAAAGACTCTTGAAACAGAAGACCCATTGCACTTGGATGTCCTCTGAGCAGTCATTGGAAATCTAGCAAACCATTCAGATGCTTCCTATCAGGGGACATAAAGAGATTGCTGATGATTATATAGGACAAACTTATGCCAGTGCAACTTTTTTCAAAAATGTTTCCTTGAAGTTTTCCATTTAAATTGCATAAAAAAGCAAATAAAGAGATGGAATATATACTGTCAGCTGGCATTAGTAGAAAGAGAATGTGTGAAGTGCTTTCACAGTGGTGCACAGACTGAACAATAAATTATGTATTATTAATGTGGAGAAAGAAAACAAGATGAATTGTCTGCTTGAATAGAAAAACAATAGGTGGAAGATGTCAAACAAATTACTATTGCACAACATGTATCATTGAACCTGCAACGCATGTTGGTGGCTGTTTTACACCTTATCATATTAGAAAAATGTGATACATATACACAATGGAATATTATGCAGCTGCAAAGAAGGACAAAATTAGGAACTTGGCAGCATCTTGGATTGATTTAGAGTCTATCATATTCAGTGATCTATCACAGAAAGAACTGAGTTCTTTGTTCTCACTTATAAGTGGACCCTGAACATTTATCATAATACTTTAAGAAGTGGTTTGGTGGTGGTGGGACACTGCCTGGGGCGGGGGAGGGTGCACATGAAATCAATAAGAGTTCCTGATCTCAAACTAGGCAAAGTGTGTACCAAAGGGAGACCCAAACTTTATCTGTACGATGACCACATACTACCTAATCCTGAATTGTACCCCATACTTGAAGATGTACCCCCACATCTTTAAAATAAACAATTTTTAAAAATTTTTAACTTTTTGTCATAAGTTCCTCAATGTCAAAAATTCCATAGTAAACCAAATATCATTAAAATAAAATAATTGATTCCAACACTATGCTATTTAATGTGAAGTGATTTGTTTTTCACTATTTCATTAAAAAGTGGGGTTGAGTTGCTGGTAGATAATCCCCAAGGTGTCTCCAAGTGCAAAGGGTCAGATAAAATATGAGCTTCCTTAATCTGAAAATCTGAAATTAGAAATGCTTCAAAATCCAAAACTCTTTTGAGCACTGGCATGACAGCAGAAGTAGAAAATTCTACACTTGATCTCATATGATGGGACACAGTCAAAATGCAGATATATAACGCGGTTTATTCAGTACCCCCAAGGTAAAAAAGACTCAGCCCCCTTCAACCATGTGGAAATATATTACATTTTGCTTATCTGTTCCAACCATTGATGAACATTTGGCTTGTTCCCAGTTTTTGGCTGTAATGAATAATGTTACTATGAACATTCACTTTTTTTTTTTGGTTTGGTCAACATAGTTATATTTCGTTTTGGGTGATGATAGGAGTTGAATTGCTGGTTTGAATAAGGTATATTTATGCTCAACTTTTTAAGAAACTGGCAGACTATTTTCCTCAAGTAATGTACCATTTTACATTCTCCCTTCTAATGCATGAAGGTTCCAGTTTCTCTGTATTCGAACCAGCATTTGGTATTGTCTTTTTCATTATAGCCATTCTAGTGAAAGTGGTATCTGGTGCTTAAATTTGCAATTCTCTAATAGCTCATAATATGGAATATCTTTTGATAATGCGTTTTCAGCCATTTGTTATCTTTTTTGGTGAACTGGCCACTTAAATCTTTTGCCCGTTTTTTAAAAATCAGGTTGTTTATCTTTTCATTATACAGTCATAAAAGTTATTCTGGATACAAGCCACCTTGTTAGATATATCATTTGTAAACATTTTCTCTCAGCCCATGGCTTGTCTTTTCATTGTCTGTTTTGTTTTGTTTTGTTTTGGAGTTGGAGTCTCACTCTTTTTCCCAGGCTGGAGTGCAGTAGCACGGTCAGGCCACCTCAGCGTCAACCTGCTGGGCTCCAGTGGTCTCTCCACCTCAGCCTTCCAAGTAGCTGGAACTACAGGCACGTGCTATGACACCCAGCTTATTTTTTGATTGATTGTAGAGACGAGGTCTCACCAAGTTGCCCAGGCTGGTCTCAAACTCCCTGGCTCAGTCAATCCTCTCGCTTCGGCCTCCCAAAGTGCTGGGATTACAGGCTGAGCCACCACACCCAGCTTTCATTTTCTTAATGGAGTTTTTTTTCCCCCTTAAGTGCAAAAGTTTTTAATTTGATGAAGTCCGTGTTATCAACTTAAAAAAAATAGATCCTGGTTTTGGTGTATCTAGGAACACTTTCTTCCAGAAAGTTTAGTATGGTCCATTTGACTTTGTTTTTGTGTATAATGCAAGCATATCAATTCATTTTTATGTATGTGGATATCCATTTGTCTCTGTACTGTTGTGTTGGGAATGGATTGCATCCCTTTTGAGGTCAGCCTATATTGATGGAAATTTTTTTCTAGGAAATTTTTTTTTATCTGTTTTTAATCAAAACGTGGGTCAAGGACTATAAGTGACTAAGGAAAAGCCTATTTCTGTTTAATTATTTTACCATTCAGGACAGTTACTACAGAATATGGAAATGAAGGGAATTGATCACCTTTTAAGCTGGGCTTCCTACCATCGTATTTCATGTTCTACAGTAAAAATGCATTATATGTGACAGTTGGCCCGTGATAGACATACTCAGTAGATTATGGTACCCTTTCTGGTTTAGCCCCAGAAAGTTGAGATTGAAATTCATACTATAATTATTTATGGCAGCTATACTCTGCTTCTTTGAATATAATTATGTATATATGCTGTGCTTGTGATTCTCTGGAGATATTAGGGTTACATTCTGCGCCGGGGGTTTACTCGTTAAAATTTTGGATCTCTCATGTGATTTTTAGCTGTATGTGGGGCTAAATTCATCACCCTAGATTTGAGCCATGTATTTATCTTCATTAAGACTGCTTTACTATGGGAGTCATTGTGTAAAGGTACAGGTCAACCAGACATATGTTATAATGGTTCTTGGAAAATAAGTACAAAGTCAGAAATATTGTGGAGACTAAACTGAAGTCAGAATTTCCCTTTTAATAGTGTTTTATATGGAGAAACAATTATATAGCATTATGAGAATTCAGTGGGTGGGTGAAACCTAATAACATTTCCTCTCTGTGTTATGCACTAGTCATTTTTCTGAAAAATTTCTACTTCCATTAATATCAAGCTTCTTAGGAAATTGGTCACTCGGGGGTACTGCAAACAGGTTAGCAACAAACATGCTCATGTTAGTCCAAGATTGAGACCCTTTGCAACCTCTGTTCTACAAGAACAGAAAAATTAATTGGCTACTCCATGTCAGAGTAGGGTATAGGGAAATCTGGGGGGTTATGATTGGTTCATGCCATCATAGTACTGCAAATAAAGTAGGCCTAGGACCCAGAATTTTAAGATTTCTGAGAAAGCCTGGAGATTGTGTTTACAGCGCCCATTTTGGGTATTATTTAGTGATTCAAAGCTATCAGAAGCTCAGTTTCTGTGAATGGCTACCTCATGACCTAGCACTGAGTGTGAATTGTGTTAAATTCATAAAATGATTTTCTCTGAAAATGCTGAACTACTACTTACATAACTACTGCAGTGGACCATTTGCCAGGGACAATAGACTGAGATGTGAAAGAACCAAGTATCTCAACCAGAGCACTGTGGGAGTAAGATTATTGGGTTCCATCACAAGTTAGAGACACTCTTGAATTCTCAGTTGGGAGAAAGATGCTACAAAGGCAGCTCCCTCCAAAGAAAAAATGATGATAAACATACTCAAACCTGAGATGCTGAGGCAGACTATTTTTTTTTTATATTAGGAATTTTGTATTATGTATGTTCCTGTGTATTGTTTGTGAATATAGTCTGCAAAATATCTCCCAAGTTTGTAGCTTGTTTGATTTTCTATGGGGTTTTGGCAAACAGTAGTTTTTACATTCTAATGTAGCTGCAATTATTGTCTTCCTTTAAGGTGTGTTTGTGTCTTAAGAAATCCTTCATTACCCCAAGGTCTTAAGATATTCTCCATGTTTTAATGTATTGTTTTTCATATTTAAGTATTTAATCCATATAGAATATAATTTTGTTGTATGCTTAGAATAGTTGTGATTTTCTTTCCTGTAGAGCTGATTGTTTCATCATTATTTATGGAATAGTCTACTCTCCTCACTGATTTCTTTTTTTATTTTAAAGATGTGAGATACAATTCAGGGTTGGGCATACAAGTGTTCATTATTCGGGTACCCTTGTTGATGAGGTGTGTTCCCCCCGCCGCCCCCACCTCCCAGCAGTTTCCCACTACTGCCATCCTCACTGATTTCTTTTTTTTATTTTTATTTTTGAGTCGGAGTCTCACTCTGTCGCCCAGACTGGAGTGCAGTGG
>NW_007253900.1:374407-481363 GCF_000164805.1 Carlito syrichta
ATTGTAGAGATGAGGTCTCACCAAGTTGCCCAGGTGGGTCTTGAACCCACGGGCTCAGGCAATCCACTCACCTCGGCCTCCCAACGTGCTGGGATGACAGGCTGAGCCACCGAGCCCGGCCCGCACTGATTTCTAACGGCACATTTGTTATATACTATTTGTATTCCTAGCTCTGTTTTAAACCTCCTTTTCTGTCATCTATGCTTATAACAATATCACATTGTTTTAATTTCTGTAGCTTTAGGATAAGTTTTGCTATCCAGTTAGGGCAAGTTATCCTCAAAATTGGTTTGGCTTTTCAATTGGTGTGAATTTTAGAATCAGCTTGTCAAGTTCTGTAACAAATTCTATGGGGAATTTTATTTGCATTTGGTTTGACTTTTTATGTTAAACTTGGGTCATACTGTAAGTTTTGTCTTCCAGTATTCATGTATGTGACATTTCAATTTATTTAGCCTTTTATTCTTTTTTAATAAAATGTCATTTTTTCTGCAAAGTCTGATATTTTGTTAATCTATTCCTAATTGCATTCTGGGTTTTGTTATGAATGTTATCTTTTTAACAATTACACTTTCTAATTGCTTGCTTTTGAATAGAACTGCAGTTGATTTTGTATATTGATGTGATATCTTGTTATCTCACTGATTCTCTTGGATTTCTTATGTATGACATATGTTGCTTTCTTTTTCTTCTTGTGGCTGATTAGCCCTACAGTGTTGAATAGAAGCAATGAGTGGCATTTTTGTTTTGTTTCTGATTTGAAAGGGAAATGCTTCTAACGTATCACAATTAAGAATGAAGTTGCTGTGGCTTTTACTGAAATCCCCCTATCAAGTAAAGGAGCTTTCCTTCTCTTGTTGTAAAAATATTTTTATTTTTGACCAGGCAGGGTGGCTCACGCCTGTAATCCTACCACTTTGGGAGGCCGAGGCAGGAGGATTGTTGAGCCTAGGATTTTAAGACTGACTTAGGCAACATAGCAAGACCTTGTTTCTCCAAAAAAATAAATCAGCTAAGTGTGGTGGTGCATGCCTATTGTTCCAGCAGCACAGGAGGGTGTGCCCTGGAGGTCAAAGCTTTGGCGAGCCCTTGGCCACTGCACTCCAGCCTGGGTGACAGAGCAAGACCCTTACTCAAAAAAAAAAAAAAGAGAGAGATTTTTCTTTATCTCAATTTACAGTTCTATTACAGTAGTCCCTCCTTATCCGTAGTTTCATTTCTGCAGTTTCAGTTACCCAGGAATGAAAATATTACATACGATAAGATATTTTAAGAGAGAGATTGTTACAATTGTTCCATTTTATTATTGTTATTGTTAATCTCTTATTCCTGGGTACAATTTATAAATTAAACTTAATCGTGTGTGTGTGTGTGTGTGTGTGTGTATGTATGTATATGGGGAAAAATATAGTGTATGTAGAGTTTGGTACTGTTGTCCATGGTTTCAGGAATCCACTGAGGGTCTTGGATCGTATCCTCAAGAATAAGGGGGGACGGCCATATGTCCATTTTTTTTGTAGTTTTGAGATAATCATATAGTTTTCCCTTTAAACTCTGTTGCTACAGTGAATCACATTAATAGATTTTCTTAATTTTAAACTATTCTCATATTTCCAGAGTAGCTGGGCCCAAAATACATTTTAAAAATACATTGCAACCCTTCTTTTTCCCTTCCCAAAAATTCAGTCCTGAAGCCATTATGGGGGGGAGCACAGGGTAGGTATTTGGTGGTGGGGAGGTAGCCCAGCATAGAGTGTCAAACTTCAGGACAGGTAAGAAGTGCAGCCCCTTAGAGTGTAGCTTGATGATACAGGAAGGGGTCAGAGCCCACTCAGGATGAAGAGGGCTCCATGGGGGGGTGGCTGGGATGGCTGTATGGGGAGATCAGAGAGGGCGTTACTGAAGCAGAGAAGGAACAGCCTAGTGTGGGAGTCAGAGCCAGAGCCAGATGAGGAAGGAATCTTGGCAGAGGCCAAGGGGTAGCCTGGCTGGCATAGGATGTCAGACCTAAGCAGAGAGATGCCTAGAGAGGCAACCGATTTCAGCATGCTGAGTCAGTCTGAGTCGAGTGAGGGGTGAAGACACTACTTTCATCGAGGCATCAAAATGAACATCATCCATAGTGCGCCACTTCATAGGCTATATTGAGAAGCGATTATCACGTCTATGCTATTCCCACTAAAAATGTATAACATACATTTAATCAAGAGAAAATACCAAACCTGAGTTTAGGGGGATGCTACAGAATAACTGGCCCATAATCCTCAGTGGTGCCAGAGGGTCCTAAAAAAGACTTGAGGTCTTAGTTAGGACTAATAGCGACTGAAGACATGACAACTAAATGCAAAGCCTTGTTCTGAACTGTTTCCTTTTCTGTGAAAGTCATTATTGGGAAAATTGGCACGCTTGAATAACACCGGGGGATTAAATGGTGGCGCCATCATGGGGGAGCGGGCAAGGTAGGCGTCCGGTGGAGGGGAGGTGGCCCAGCATGGAGAGCCAAACTCCAGAACGGGTGAGAATGGTTAAATGGTAGCAACGTAATGGTAGTCATGTATCAGCGTTGATTTCCTGACCCTGGTGGTCATGCTCTAGTTATGTAGGAGAAGGTCCTTGTTTGTAGGAAATGCACACTATTGGGAGGCAATGGGCATTGGGTTGGCAACTAACTCCCAGGCGGTTTAGGAAAAAAATTTCCTTGTGCAGTGTTTTTGCCTTTTCTGCAACTTTGTGATTGTAGCTTTGTGATTGTAATTTTTTGATAGTTTTAAAAGTTTTTTTGCAGACTGTAATTTGTTGACATTTAGAATTTTAGAATCTGTTTATAACTGAGATTGTCCTATGATTTTCCCTTCTTATGCCATTTACACCCAGTTTTACTCTCAGGTTTGTCGTAGTCTCAAGCAATGAATTAGGGAGTTTTCTGTCACTCCCTTGTCTCCCTTTCTTCCAAAAGTTTCTGTAATAAAGAGAAATCTGTGTCCTAAAGGGTCGTTTGCTGACTTTTTCTCTAAAAATTATTTGGTAATTTTTTAAAAGCTGGATTCAGTTTTTTTACTCAAAGGACTATTTTTCCATTTCTTGAGATAGTTTTGGTAACTTTTTCTAAAACATTTACTTTTTTTTTTCGAGTTGGAGTCTCACTCTGTCACCCAGACTGGAGTACAGTGGCACGCTTCCAGTCACCTCAGCCTCGACCTGCTGGGCTCCAGTGATCCTTCTGCCTCAGCCTTCTAAGTAGCCAGAACTACAGACATGCTCTACCATGCCTGGCTAATTTTTGATTTATTGTAGAGATGAGGTCTCTCCAAGTGGTCCCGGGCGGGTCTCGAACCCATGGGCTCAGCAATCCACTCACCTCGGCTCCCAAAGCTCTGGGATTATAGGCTGAGCCTCCGAGCCCAGCCAACATTTACAATTTTACTCAGATTTTTAAACTATTTTAAATAAGAAATAAGATTGTTTTGTGTATTGTGATTTTTTAAAATCTGCATTGCTTCTACAGTTATAGATCCTTTCTCATTCCTAATACTATTTGTGCTTTCTCTTTTTTTCTTCATCAGTTTTGCCAAAGGATTTTTTTAATTTGTATTTTAAAACAGTTTTTCAAATAACTAGGTTTGGTTAACCCTCTTTATTGTATCTTTGTTTTTTATTTCACTTATTTCTACTCCTAGTTTTATTATTATTTTTAAGTTCTTGTGCTGTCTTAGAATTTATTCTGCTCTCTGTCTAATATAAGTTGGCCACTCAACTCAGTTATTTTCACCAGAGTTTGCATAATAATCACAAACCTTAGTAGCATATAACACAAGCATCGTTGCTCACTCATCTGAGGTCAGACGACAGTTGGCTGGGCATCAGTGGCTCTTACCTGTCTGATACGTTTTTTTTTTTCTTTGAGTTTCCAGAGAACAGCTCAGCTAAGGACTCTGAAGGTCCGGCAGTGTGTTGGGAAAAAAAAGCCTGAGAAGGGAGTTCGTTTTTATAGCTAGTGTGTAAAGTTGACATACTGCCCTGAAAAGTGAGATACTTCCCCCTCAACTATGTCCAAACACCTCTTTTTAAACTTTTCTACAGAATAATTTTCTGCTCCTGAGAGAGAGCAGTAGTACCCAGCTTGAATCTCCTGGATCTCTGCACTGTGGAGAGTAAGGAGAAACCAGGGTGATTTAACCGCTTTAGTAGAGTTTTCAGCCAGTCTTCTCATTTTCAGCCTCCTTCCACCACTATTTCCGCAGGTACCTGACTCTCGGTCCTGAGCCCTTTGGTGTCCCACAGAATTAGTTTTTTTGGTTTTTCCTAAAGCCTACTTAGGAGTCACTTTCTTGAATTATCAATCGTACATATGCTTTCCAGCTTTTAAGATTTTATTTCTCTTTTTTTCATTTCTATTTTCCCATTCCTTGTGGGTTTCTGCCACTTAAAAATAAATTATTGTAGTTTTAGTGAGGTTTAGGGAGAACAAGGCACAGAAACTGTACGTATCTAGGCCACAATCTTCACATGGAACCTTAAAACAAATTTTAATAACTTTGAAATTTTATAGTATTGCACACTCAATCAAAGGCTCCTCAGGGTTCAAAAGGTTAAAACTATAAGACAGTATTTGCCATCTTTCACTAGTGTACCATGGAGTTTTCCAAGGCTTAAATGAGGTGTGGTATGCAACAGATTATGTGTGTGATTTGAGAATCCCACTCTTTTCTATTAAGTCAGACATTGAAGAGATTTGAAAAATGTAAAACAGTGCTTCTCTTCTCATTTTTTAAAGAAAATACATCTTATTTTAAAATGCTTTACTTATGGTAGGGTGATGGATTTATTATTATTACCTTAAATCCATTTATAAGTATATAATTTAGAAGTCTCAGTGTTCATTTTGAATTTATGGTGAACGTCAATAGTTGTAGTCCACGTAAACAATCCTTTAGGATCCTCTGTGATTTTAAAGAGAGTAGAGAGTCAGGAGAGCAGATCAGCTACGAACCTCTGCTCTCGAGAATCCTGGATGTAAACTGGAATTGAAACATGAGTATAGCAGGATATACGTAGTCAGTACACTACTAGTCTCACCTTCATAGGACAATAATGTAATTTGATCCCATGTTTGTTAAGTCTAACATCCCTGTGGTTTTATTCCTCTTTTGTTTTCCTTTACTAGTAATCCTTAGGGCAACTAAAGAAAGCCACTAGAAGTTAGTCTATACTATCTTTCTGCCCAGAGAATGTATGCTTCTAGTCTCTGCTAGATAAATAATGAGAAGTCAGTTTAAGAGCCAGATTGTTAAAGTGTGCCTTTTTATCCTCAAAGGAGTAAAAACTGTCTCTTAGGGAACAACAACAACAAAAAATCTTGGTTATTATGGTAGTTTGTGACCTGTAAACAGATATACAGTTTATCTGTGATCAAAATTTCATGGAGGATAGCAATGATTCAGAAAAAAGTCAAAAGTCTCCTTAAAAGGGGACAACAATGAAAAAGCAGTTGAGAAACACTGTGTTAGAGATCCTCTTAAACCCGGTACTTTTAACCTCTCTTTTGCTTGTTCTTTCTTTCTTCTAACCCAGGCTTGTCCCATAATGCACACTGTAGAGCAGAGGTTGTGACCACAAACACTTCTAGGCTCCTTAAAAAATGAAATAAGGCATGTAGCTACCAGAGTCCATGCCTTGTCTCAGTGGAGGAGGTTAGACAGTTGCCGTGCTGGAATTGAACCCAAAGTTGTCAATTTTTAAAAACAATAAAAGCCAGAAATCCAATTTTTATGTAAAAGTTGAAATTTCTAAATATTAGAAATGAATTCACATATTTTTTGAACAATGTGCTGCACGTCAATCAAAACATCCGTGAGTCAGTTTAGGAACACACACACACACACACACACACACAGCTCACACATACACACAGTAGTATAGTCTCCTCTGGTATGATGAAAGGTATCTCCAAAATGTGACTTCTCTACAGCATCCTGAACTCGGAGTCATCTTGCTGCTGTTAGAATAATTTCAATTGATAGGTCACCACCTGTCTCAAGAGGCCAACCCTTTCTGTTTGGGGTTATTCTAATTTGTTCGGTGTTTCTGCCTTCTAGGAAGCAGCAATGTGGCCCATTCAAACTTTAATCTAGTGGCCCTGGTGTATCTTGTGAGACCACACAGAATAAGGTTAGCTCCTCTTTTACGTGGCAAGCATTTAAATTTGTGAGTTTGGCTACTTTAATCTAAAAATTTATCTAAATTTTAAAAATAAAATTTGTGAGTTAAATTTTTATTTCTCCAGAAATGTATAGCAAACAGTTAAGAGTACAGACTCTGGCCAGTCGCGGTGGCTCAAGCCTGTAATCCCAGCACTTTGGGAGGCTGAGACGAGAGGATTGCCTGAGCCCAGGGGTTCGAGACCAGCCTGGGCAACTTGGTGAGAACTCATCTCTACAATAAATCAAGAAAAGTCAGCCAGGCATGGTGGTGCACGCCTGTAGTTCCAGCTACTTTGAAGACTGAGGCAGAAGGATCGCCTGAGCCCAGCAGGTTGAGGCTGCGGTGACTGTGAGCGTGCCACTGTACTCTAGCCAGGGCGACAGAGTGAGACTCTGACTTAAAAAAAAGAAAAAAAAGAATACAGACTCTGAAGTCAGACTACTAGGGTTTGAATCCCTTGACTGCCTTTTCCTATCTCTATTATCTTCTGGCTTGTTACTTAACCTTTTTATGCCTCAGGTCATTCATTTTTAATATAAGATTATTACTATAATTTAACACAATTCCTGGATAGGTAATACATGTAAAGCTCTAAGAACAGTGCCTTGCACTTGGTAGATATTCAGTAAATATTATTTATTGCCCGGGCGCAGTGGCTCATGCCTGTAAACCTAGCACTTTGGGTGGCGGAGACAAGAGGATTGCCTGAGTCCTGGGGTTCAAGACCACCCGTGGCCAGCTTAGCAAGACCTTGTCTCTACAGTAAATCAAAAATTTAGCTGGGTATGGTGGCACATGCTTCTAGTTCCAGCTACTTGGAAGGCTGAGGTGGAAGGATCATCTGAGCCCAGAGATCAAGTCTGCAGTGACCATGAGTGTGCCACTGCACTCCAGCCTGGGCAACAAAGTGAGACTCCTACTCAAAAAAAAAATGTTGCTTATTGTCCATATCCTTAGTTTCATCAGTCATTCATCATATAACACAGTTTTAAATTTTCTTACCACACTTAGTTTACTCATTAATGGAAGCAATCTGGTGCCTTGCAGGAAGATGTGTGGGTTTGTTCCCTATCTTCGGTCCTCTGTACCATCTCTCCACACTCGTCTGCAAACCAGATTATGGTGACTTTTATCTTTGTCTATTTATATGTATGTGTGTGTATAAATATAAATATATGTATATAGACACATTCATTTATTCTTTATGATTGAAGGGATGTGGGAACAAAAGCCATTGGCTTAATGGGGAGAACGTGTAGGACTTTGGTCAGACACCAAAGTACCAGGTCCCCAAGTCACACTTCTGTCAGGAGTTCTCACAGCTCCCTCCTCAGGACAATAACTTGCCAGAATGATTCACAAAACCCTAGAAAATACTGTACACATTACAGTTTATTATAAAGGATATAAGTGAGCAGCCAGATGAAGAAGTCCAAGAGAGTTCCAAGCGCTTCTCCTTAGGAGAAAGGGAGATGGGGAGGTAGGGATGATTTTTAGGGGATTTCAGTGGGCTTGAAGGCTATGCAGTGGCCTGGGACAAAATCAGTTGGGCTCACAGAGTAGACAGTGGTTTTTGACAAAAGTCTCAGGGTGTGTTGACAGGCTTCAGTCTTTCTTCTGCCATATGAGTTCAGTTCATGGAAACTGAGGGAAGGGACTAGAGATAGAATTTTCTTCTTCTTCTGGTGCATGTGGACTTTAGACAGAGATGAGGGAACTTCAGAGAACAACTTAATCTTTTGCTTTGGGAGAGACAGGATTGAGAGACTGGAGAGGACAGGAGAACATTTTGTCAGTGAGACCTTAAGGCTTCTTCAGCATGCCAGAGCACCTTCTTTTGAGCTATCAGTTTCTGAGCCCCAACACTTGCAAAAGTGAGTCTCTGGATTGGAGTTATGTGTAAAATAGTGACATGGCTAGGCAAGTAAGAGGCTTTAATTTCTCTGTTCACATTGAAGCTAAATCATTGTACTAGATAGGCAGTCTCAACTCATATTTCTTTTTTCATTTTTCTTTTTTTTTTGAGTTGGAGTCTCACTTCGTCTCCCAGGCTGGAGTACAGTGGCACACTCACAGCCACCCCAGCATCGACCCCCTGTGTTCCAGCGATCCTTCCTCCTTAGCCTTCCAAGTAGCTTAAACTGCAAGGACGCTCTACCATGCCCAGCTAATTTTTGATTTATTGTAGAAACGAGATCTCGCCGAGTTCCCCAGGCTGGTCTCGAATATGTGGGCTCAGGCAATTCACTCACCTTGGCCTCCCAAAGTGCTGGGATTATAGGCTGAGCCACAGAGCCGGCTCAACTCATATTTAATATTTGCCAGCTACAATGTCATTTGTTCATTGATACATTTTAGCAGTCCTTTGTAACCTTAGAGAATGCCAAGAGGGTACAGAAACATTGATTCCCCTCTCCCCCAGCATCTCTTTCCCCCTGAATTTAAAAATTCAGGAATGACGTAGCTTTGGATACCTGCATATTTCACAGTTGGATGGAGCTCTAGAGAATTCATCTCTGATTCTTTTTATCCCCACACAGAATCTACTTTGTACCATGAAGGTTTTGAATATAGTGGGACTGGGAGGTGAGGTGAAAGTGTGGACATGAAAGCAGACTCATTTCAGAGCTCATCTGTTTGGGGTATTTTTTCCAGGATATCTGAGAAATACGTTTTTCCGCTTTAATTTTATCTGGAATTTTTGCTATTGGAGTTGGTTTTGGACCTAGTTGAGTCCCCTACCACCCCACTATACACCGCACACTTTGGCTGCAGGTTTTCTATCCTTTCTTTTCTAGCTGTTCTGGCAATCTAATGCCCTCAATTCTTATTCAAAAATATTTAAATTAGTTTATGATATTTAAAAATATTGGTGTTGAAAGAGGGTTGGAGTCGAGAGAGGGCCCAAGTCTGGAGTGTATGACTGCTTAGAAGGTGAGTGCTCTTATGTTGCCCTTTAAGTTACCAGATTACCTTTTCTGCTCCTATCCTCCTTTGTTATTGTTTCTCATCACTTCCTACTTCTTTCAGTTGGAGAGAGTAGAAAGGACATGGTAGTGTTTCGCATGTTTGGTATAATTCCCTCTCTTCCTCTGTTCTGTTTCTGAAACTACTTCTGTATGCCAATGGATCCAAGCTCTTGTGGCGATTTTTTTCCTTCAGGGTACTCTCTTTTCTAGGAAAGGACACCTGAGTTTCTGTATATGATTAAATGAGTTTTAAACCCTGAAGTGTGGAGCGGACCAACTGTGTCAGTCTTCTGTATTATAAAAATATTTCATTAGAGTCCCACTTCATTTAGCACAACTGTAGAACCTTTTAGATAGTTTTTAGTAACTCACAGTTTTAACACCTGTAGCATCTTAACTTGTGTATTCCTGAATAACTGCTGTTGCCATATCTTCCATCTCTTATTCAATAAGATAAACAGTAATTTTTAAAGTAGTTCTTATGAGGTGGTTTTGAAGTAAGTCACTGAAGGATGAGAAATTTTTTTAATTTAAAAAATAAACACTTATTTTAAAAAGTTAGCCTCATAATCATTGTTTAATATCTTTATTATTGATTTTATTTGTTGAATGTCTTTAGATTTCTTTTTAAGTGATATAGCTTGTCACATAATTATTAATTTGTTATGTACAATTACTTATTCATGGACTGAAAAGTACATGTCTTTGCTGATCATATGTGAGCCATTTGCTGTTCAGTATTGAATTTTCTGCTCTTTATACAAAAGAGAGAATATGTAAATATTCTTTAAAATTCTTCACTGTGTGCCTGGTCAAGTATTACTTACCCAGTTGTCTTTATCTATCTATCTGTCTGTCTGTCTGTCTATCTATCTATCTAGAATCTCACTCTATCGCCCAGGTTGGAGTGCAGTAGCACAGTCACAACTCACTGCAGCCTCAGATTCCTGGGCTCAACTGTCCTTCTGCCTCAGCCTCCCAAGTAGCTTGCCACCATGTCTGGCTAATTTTTCATTTTTTGTAAAGATGAGATCTCGCTTTGTTGCCTAGGCTTGTCTTGAACTGCTGGGCTCAAGCTCTTCTCCTGCCTTGGCCTCCAAAAGTGCTGGGATTATTGGAATGAATCACCATGCCCAGAATTTGTTTTTAAATAGTTTTTAAAACTTGGAATTATTGGGTGAAAGGTGGCATTTTGAGTAGAAGATGGAGGATATAACACTTGCACTATTTAAAATTGGCCTTCAGCCGGGCTCGGTGGCTCAGCCTGTAATCCCGCGCCTTTGGGAGGCTGAGGTGAGTGAATTGCCTGAGCCCGCGGGTTCGAGACCCGCCTGGGCAGGCGAGACCTCATCTCCACAATAAGTTAAAAAATTAGCCAGGCGTGGTAGCGCGCACCTGCAATTCCGGCTACTCGGAAGGCTGAGGCGGAAGGATCGCCGGAGCCCAGCAGGTCGAGGCTGTGGTGGCTGGGAGTGGCCACTGCACTCCAGTCTGGGCGACAGAGTGAGACTCCAACTCAAAAAACAAAAAACAAAAAAAATTACAAAAAATAAAATAAAATTGGCCTTGATGAAATGATGCTGCAGGATGAATTAATTCTAACCTTTTCTCCTATAGAGAGCTTTCAAAAATAGGACTATGACTTTATTTCTTTTAATGTTTTAATCAACATAATCTACTTTTTGTTTTTATAAATAAAAAATGTTACTTTTCAAAATTTTTCAGGGAGGGAAAAAAGCTAATTAGTCAATGTGTATTTTGATTTACATTTTGAACACTTTTTGTTATTCCTCCCAAAACAGACACTCCTAAAATATGCAGAGAAATGGAAAACTTCAGAAGATCCCTTACCTTTATTGGAGGTATACACAGTGGCTATCCAAAGTTATGTTAAAGCCCGACCTTACCTGACCTCTGAATGTGAAAATGTAGCCTTGGTTCTGGAACGCTTGGCATTGTGAGTAGACCATTGAATAAATAAAAAGCTAGATTTAGCTTTTAAAATATGTTATATCTCATGTCTTATGACAGTTTAATTTTAAATAGATTCATTATCGGGAATCTGCTGATGATATAGAATCAGTAGTTTTATTTTGCTTTGAATTTTAATAATCCTATTTTTACCAACTTTTTGTTTTTTAGAAGCTGTGTTGAACTTTTGTTGTGTCTGCCTGTTGAGTTATCAGATAAACAGTGGGAACAATTTCAGACACTGGTGCAGGTGAGAATTTTTACCTATTAGATTTAATATAGGTATATCTTAGGTCATTTTCCTTATTCTTAAAAAATTACTTGGTTAAGCTTTAAAACTTCCAAATAATGCCAGGCATCAAGTGCTGCTTTTATTAAAATAGTGTCTTGCATATAGTAGATGCTTGGTCAGTGTTTGTTAAGTATATATATATATATATTTAGATATATTGGTTAAATATTGCACAGTTTTTTAAGATCAAGTAACTAGGGCTTTGTCAGAGCAGTTAGGGATCACAAAAGAAAATGCTGTAATTTTGATTTTGAAACCATTTTACTGATTGCTGAAAATCTCCAATGTGCTTTACCCAAATACGTTATCATTTAGCTGTTATAAAAACTTTGTGTGGCAAGGTTTGTTTTCCCCGTTGTAAAGGTGAGGAAACTGAGGCTCATACTGTAAAATGTATATTTATCTGCCCAAAGTTACACAGCTAATATCACAGAATAGTTATTTGAACCAAGGTTCTTTATTCCAAAGCCCATGCTTTTTCTCCTATCTGAAAACACAAACTTTGTCTCTTTTATTTAGTGCTGTTATTCTACTCACTTATAGTACTACATAATTTAGTACTTAGTTGTTTTGAAGTATTTTCAAGAATGTTAAGTTTTGTTTTAAGCACTAGATTGTTCTGGATATATTATAGATCCAAGTAATTTTGATTAATTGGTTAGTGGAAAATGACATTCCTGCTAGCTAGTTTCAAAAGATTAGTTCTATTTCTCTCTGTTTCTCTAACCAGAGTTCTTAAAATATCTCTTGACCTTAAGGTTTTCTTTAAGAAATATACTGAAGAGGCTTAGTCTTAATATTATAGAAGCATGTGAAATAAGCTATTTAGTTAGGCAGAGAAATAAACTTTCCTATTTTAATATACATTAAAATGTACATCAAGTGTAAGGTCCTTGAAGGTAGAATTCATATATTATTTGATAACAAAGGATTTCACGTGTCTTACACATAACAAATGCTTAATAACTATTTGTTGAAAGTGTCTTGTCCTGTTTGTCACATTGCAACTAACTTTTTGATCTGAGTTTTCTACTTTGGATATCAGCAATTGCATCTTAGGTTATTTCAAGAAGTATTTATGTTTAGGTAAACTATTTCAGAACTTTCTATTGTTTGGCATTGAGATGCACCTACCACCGAATTAATTAAATATGTTGTTTATATACAAATATACTGAATTCCTCATGCTGCTGATTTTGTTTGCAAACATAATGTAAACTCTTAAACTTTACTTTTGGAAACAAAAGCACTAGTTAATACCTTTTCAGATAGATTATGAAGGAAATAACTCTGTAGATCCCTCTACATTCAGTTACTTCTCAAAGAAAATTTCTTAAAGCACTTCAACTTTGTTGTAATGGAAATATTTTTATGGCTTCGAGGAATAGGCTTTTTGTTTGAACATTGCATGCAGCTTTAAGAGTTTCCACAACACTTTGCTCCCATTTCAGAGCTTTCTCAAGGTTAGTTTGTGTCTGTTTATCAGTATTCATTTTATTTTCCCTGTGTTTTACCTATGTAAGCATTTCTGTACTATATGATGAGCCCCTTACAGTCAGGGACTAGTTGCTTTCTTCTCCAGAACTTTGTCCATAGAAATACTCAAACATTTTCTGAATTGAATAAAAACTATTGGTCTTCTATGGACCGAAGAATATGTCTGTTTCATGAACACTTGGAAACAACTAGTAAGCATGGTTCATTGCCAGCTTTAATGTGAAATTGCCAAAACTGTAATGAATAAGTGAAAAATTATGCATTAAATATTTTCCTTAAGTTCCTTTTATCAGAATATGTATAAGTAGGCCATGATGCACATCTTTTTATTAATGGTAGAAGATGGGGGCGGATTTCAACTAACACAGAGAATATAAAATGTGTAAGGTCTTTTCTGCTTATGGAATTTCTGCTGGCTTCCTTGAGAAGTAACTTTACCCTTGGTGTAGATTTTGGGAAAAAATAAAATGGGCTTATTTCTATAAATACATTGTATTCAAGAGTTACAATTAATTTATTTCTTAACTTTTAGTTTCATTTTTAAATATTAGAAGTAAAGGAATTCAGCATTTTGTAATGTGATGTGAAGTTTTTAAAGATAAAAGTCTTTTCAGAAGTTATTATACTTAAAGCCTGATAAGCTTGTTTTCAAAAATTTGTTGTAATTCTTTGGATGTTTATTTAATATTTATAGGTAGCTCATGAAAAGCTGATGGAGAATGGCAGCTGTGAATTGCATTTTTTAGCTACTCTAGCTCAAGAAACTGGGGTGTGGAAAAACCCGGTACTGTGCACTATTCTTTCCCAGGAACCATTGGATAAGGATAAAGGTAAATTTTTTAGAAAGAGAGAAAAAAAAGAATCATTAGACTAGAACAAATAAGTATTATAAAGTATTATAAAGTTGTTATAATACAGTTCATCTCAAGATATTCCAAGGAAGGACCATTTAGTTAAATTTCTTCTGGGTGTGCTTGAGGACCTGCACCTTTATTTTATTTGGGGAAGATGTATTTATAAGATTCTAGTATCTCAGAGTAATAGAGAAACTAGAATTTTTTTCTTAAAATATTTTCAACAGTGGAATTTTCTCTGTAATATCCTGACAGGTGACAATCTAGCTTATATTTAATAATTAACTTATTTGTAGTTGGAGAAGCAGGAATAGTTAAATGTTTTTCCTCAAAGTAGAATAAGAAACTGGTGCTAGAACTCTGAAGTCTTCTGTTTCTAAGACAAGTACTCTTTCTCAGTTTATTTCTCAATTTTTTTTATCCTACATTTTTATTATGTGAGCTCAAGCAATAAAGATGCCAGTTAAATTCAAACTGGCAGGTAACCTATTGAAAGTAGATGGCCGAAACGCTAGTATGTGTAACAATATTTAGAATCTAAAATGCATATATACCATAAGGAAAAGTATTGTTGTTGTCTTCTAGGTACTTTTCTTGAGATTATTTAGAACTGTGTGCCTAGATTTCACCCTAACGTTTCCTAAGGTATTTAACTGAAGAAGTAAATAAGAAAATATTTATTTTGTAATATGTCTCATGGGAAAAGCATATATTTTCCACTGTAAGCCTCCATCATTTATTGCTTCTTGTTGCTTGATGACCAATTCTAGGTAATTTTGCTATGTGATAGCAAGTTATGAAGGCCATGGGAAGGGAGTGTGTTTACCAAAAGGCTTCCCAGCCTTCAAACTTCTCTTTATGCTGGTTGTTCCTCTTGATTTCCCTCTCTGCCACTTTCTCCATGCTTTCCTGATATTTCTAGCAGTGTTACCTGCTTCTTAGTTTTCACAAGAAGTTTGTTTTTAGTATCCTCTACCTTCATAGATATCCAAAGATTAGCTACAGGCGTTTCAAGACCTTGGAGAAATAAAAATAGACCCTCATTATTTAAGATAATAATAACAGATTTCAAAGTTGAGAATTTTAGATTTTTTTTTTTGCCTTTGCAGTATTAGCTTTATTCCCAACAGATGAACACAAATATGCTTTATTTCTAGCATCAAATTATACTTTCAGTCATCTCAGCTTTTGGAAATATTGGATTGATATATTAATATTAATATCAAGTTACATTGTATAGTTCCTGACAGTTTGGAAAATGCTTTTGTGTATATGGTTTTATTTAACCATGCATAGTGATCCTGCATGCGAGGTAGGATCTTTATTGTTCCTCTTTGTCAGATAAGAAAATGGAGGCTCAGAAAGATGAGTTGTCCTTTCCATATCTCATTGCCAGTGAAGAGAGGCAGAGCCAGGAATTAAATCCAGATTTTCAGCCTCTTCCTTTTAATATTGTGTTCTGTTGCACCTATCCTAATAAAATAAATTGCACCTAATCTAAATAAAGGATTAATTCCTTTTGCCAAACTCATATATTATGCTAAAGCAGGAACAAGGAATCTTTACCTTAGCAGAGATTTAAACTTCATTTTAAAAGAGAATGTGCTCAATTTTTCTTACTTGTTTGAATGTGCTTAACATTGTATCTGTTAACAAATGTCTCTACCCATTTCTGTGCTGCTTTATTTCTTGATCTTCATCTGTCATAGCCACTGAAATAATTTGGACTATGCAGCCAGGAGATATTTCTGCAAAGCAGATGGATTAGGTAGCCAGACTTTAATACAATTCATAAAGCAACCACAGAATGGTTGCATGATTGAGATAATCTAGCCTGCAGCAAGTTTGAAGAGAAGAGCAGGAACTCAGAGAATAATGAATATACCTTTCTAGACTGTATTTAACTATTAGTTTGTTCGTAGTGAAGCCTTTGAAGTGTTGATGTAGTACTTGAACAGTGGATATTGATTAATCCTGAATTGTTTCAGTTTAATTTAGTTTAGTTTTTTTTTAACTAATTTTGGACCTATGAAACCCCAGCTAAATCAAGATTTAGAGGATTTGGGGGAGGGGGAGTAAGGGTGGGGGCAGGCTTCATAACTTAAAACGCTAGTTTCACTTTAAGGTTTTCGCTTTCTGGAGTGAGGTGTCTCTAATAACTAACTCAATATAAGTCAAATAGGTGGTTTTGAATAACATAGGAACTTTAGGCATATTTACATATTACCTGTGCATTTCTTAAGTTCTAAAGTATGGTAACTATGCTATGTAGCTCAGTTCACTCTTAGCCTGCTGTTAGGAAATTTTCATCGTAAAAATTGTGAAAACTACATTATTGGAGTTTCCATCTTTTGAATATAGTGCTGCCTCTAAAGCCATGCCAAAGTATAAATACACTCTTCCACTGGGTAGCAATTGAAATTTTTGAAGATCACCATTGTGTCCACACTTCTGTCTTCTTTTCTACTGTAGACTAAAAATCTTCCTGGTGTGGCATAACTATAAATCTACAGTCATAATTTCTCACTCTTTGAGGGTATTTTATGTTTGCACTTGTTCTTTTTGAAGTGTAAATCTCAACACTTAATCTGTACCCTAAATATGATCTGGCCAGCTTTGAGGTCAATGGTACCCACACCCCCTTTGTCCTAACAATTCATACTTAAGGTAATGTGACCTAAGATGACATTAACTTTTTGGGTAGCCATGTCATTCTCTCAACTCAGTGAGGTCGTTAAAATCACACAAAAAAATTTTTTTAATTGCTACTCTTAATAATGTCTTCTATATCTATGTTTTTATACATTTTCTTTTGGTTTACAAGTTTATTGCTTTTTCTTTGGTTTAATTTCACTGTATTAGATCCATTCTGTCTCCCCAGCTTGTCAAGATGCTTTTAAATCCTGATTTTGTTATTCAAGGGTTTTGTTCTTCCCAGTTTCCTCGCATTTGCAGACTTCATTCACATATGCCCCATTGGTGTCCAGGTTTTTTATTATAGCCATAAAAAGGTCATGTCTAGGAATTGAGCTTCTGAGATGCTTATAGAAATATTTCTGCTTACCTTAAGTTCTTACATGTGTAGCCATTGATTATCATCGTACTATCAAATTCATTTATTTTCCCCTATGTCTGTCCATGCTTTTCCTTTTTTTTCTGTAAGGATTTGATTGATGAAAAACCATAAGAAGTGTTTGGCTAGAGTTCTCTTAAGTATAATTATATAATATTGAGATTAGCCTGACCTAATTATTTTTAAAATAATTTTTTTAATTTTAGAATAGTTTCAGATTTATAGAAAAAAATTGTGACGTGCTCCCACATACGCCAAGTGTTCACTATTGTTAATATCTTACATTAGTATGGTATATTTTTCACAGTTAATAAGCCCGTATTTGTACTTTGTTATTAACTAATCCATACTTTATTCAGATTTTCTTAGTTTTTACCTGATGTCCTTTTTCTATTCCAAGATTCCATCCAGGATACCCCATTACGTTTAGTCACCTTGTCTCCTTAGGTTCCTCTTGGCTGTGACAGTTTTTCAGACTTTCCTTGTTTTTGATGACCTTGACAATTTTGTAGAACGTTCCTAAACTGGGATTTGTCTGATAATGTTCTTATGATTAGACTTGGGTTATGGGTTTTGGGGAAGAAGATCACAGAGGCAAAGTGCCATTGTCATCACATCATATAGAGGGTGCATATTGTCACCATGACTCATCACCGCTGATGTGAACCATGACCACCTAGCTAGGGTAATGCGTGCCGGGTCGCTCTACTGCGAAGTTACTCTCTTCCCGCCTTCCCTTGCTGCACTCCTTGGAAGTAAGTTCCTATGTGCAGTCCACACTCGAGAGAAATGGGAAGATACACTTCAGCTTCTTGTTATTTAGGATTCTTGTTACTTAGGATTCTACACAGCAGATTTGTCTCTTCTTTATTTTTTTTTTAGTCATTTGTTCAGCCATTTATATTTACATGTTATATCGTGGATATTTTATACTTTGGTCATAATCCATTACTATGTTATTTTGTTTGGCCATTGGGAGCTTTTTCCTGTGTCCCTTTAATATAACCCCCTCATTGTGGATTTTTTTTTCCTAGCACCACAAGATGTTCCAGGCTCATCTGGCATATTTCCTACCCCAGTCTCCTAGCATCAGCCACTTCTTCAGGGAGCTCTGGCCCCTTTGCTTGAAGAATGGTGTTGAAACCAAGCCTTGGTCCCTGGATGTACTTATTGCTACTGAGGTGGTGTTACTTTTTTGCCCTCTCAGTGGACAAAACAAAGAAGTTCAGGTGTATATACTAATCTGTGCATATACACATATCTACAAATGCTTCTATGTATGACACCCTATATCTATAGCAAACCGAATGTGAATTCGTGCTGGTGTCTCCAACTGTAATCCATTGACATAAGGACCATTCTAGCCTCCTCTCTTTGCTTATTTTCAACAAAATGTGGTACAGTTGGAATCATGGCCTTTTCAAACCAGCGTCTCCCACCATTAGCCATCCATTTACTTACTTAATCAGTTCTAGTATGCATGTATAGTAGTTCCAGAATTGATAACTTGTATGCCTGTGGGAAACTTCTTTATTAATTATGTACATTGCTTTTGTACAGTTTCTTTGCTTCTATTTTTCCCCATTCATTTCCAGAGTTAGTTAGGTCACCTTCTTTCCCTATCTGTTTCAGTGAGGTTCTCTCATATTTGTAATACAGTTAGATTCTTCTGTCACATTCTGCATTCTATCCTGGGCTCCCTGAACCTCCTAAACAATTTTTTTCAATTTATATACTTAAGATTCCCTCTTTGTGCTGCATAGTTTTAGGGGTTTTGACAAATGTATAGTGTTATGTGTCCACTATTATAGTATCATACATAAGAGTTTTACTGCCCTAAAAAAAAAAAAACACTTGTGTTTCACCTGTTCAGCCTTATTCCGGACACCTGGTAATTACTAATCTATTTGCCATCTCTATTGTGTTGCATTTTTCAGAGTATCATGTAATTAAAGTCTTTTCATTCTGACTTCTTTCACTTAGCAGTGTACATTTAACATTCATCCAAGTCTTTACATGTCTTAGCAGCTCATTCATTCCTTCTTATCACCAAATAATATTTCATTATATGGATGTACCACAGTATGTTTATCCATTCACCTATTAAGAACATCTTGTTTGCTACCAGTTTTTGGTGATTTGAATAAAGCCGTTACAAACATTTGTTTGCAGGCTTTTGTGTGGATATAGGTTTTTAAATGAGTTGGGTGAAAATACCTTGGAGTATGGTGTATATCATGTGGTAAGACTGTGTTTGGCTTTTAAAGAAACTGCCAGACTGTCTTCTAAAGTGGTTGGATCGTTTTGTTTTCTCATCAGCAATGAATGATAATTCCTGTTGCTCCAAACTCTCACCAGCAATTAATATTGTCTGTTTTGGGGACTTTAGCCATTTAGTGTAATGTCATTACTAATAGGCACGTAGTGATATCACCTTGTTGTTTTAATTTGCATTTCTGTAATGACAAATGGTATTGAACATCTTTTCATATGCATAAATGCCATCTGTATATCTGGTGAGGCATCTGTTCAGATCTTTTGCCTATTTCTTAATTGGATTGTTTGTTTTCTTATTGCTGAGTTTTAACACTTTTTGTATATTTTAGGGACGAGTTCTTTATTGGATAAGTGGTTTGTAAATCTGTTCTTTCACTCTTTTGAAAGTCCTCTTGCTTGTCCTTTCTCTTAATATTGACTTACAGAAGTTTTACATTTAATAAACTCTAGCTTATCAGTTTTTTTCTTTCATGGGTCATGCTTTTGGTCTTTTATCTAAAGACTCATCACCAAATCCAAAATCAAATGGTTTCTAAGTGTTTTTCTAGAAATTTTATAGTTTTGCATTTTACATTTGGCTCTGTGGTCCACTTTGAGAAAATTTCTGTGAAACCTATAACCTAATTTATGTTTAGTGAATCTGTCTTGGCTATTACCAGTCACACTTCTTGTTCTGAAGAATCACAGGCTATCTTTTTAATAAAATTATTTTTAAGCTCTTATCCAGAATTACATCTGTTTCTGTTTCTACAGTTTTGCAAAGTGTACCATCAGCCCCATTTTGAAAATTACATTTTCCATCTGTTTCCACTTACTCTGTTGTTTGTTCTGCTCTTTTAAACCTAAAGTGTATCAGAATCATCATAAGAATAGAATTCTACTTTTCTCTGTCATCGTAAATGACACATAATCACACCCAAGTAGCAGGCCTTTCCCAAGAAGGCACCACCTCCTATTATATTGTTCTTGGCCTTTTAGGTGAGTTAGAGATCATCTTGGGTTTTAGCTTTGCTCACATTTTATGCAGGTCGGTACCAGATGTCTGACACTCATGGCGCGTCTTTGGTCCTGGACCCACCCTTCCTTCTTTCGTATATGTCATTTTAAAATCTAAACTCAGAGAATTTCCTGTTACGGTCACACTGACATCTGTAGGCACTTTTCCCTCAACGTCTATATTGGGTTAATTGGCAGTTGCAAAAATTGCATTTTTGTCAGCTTGCCAATCCTGTCTTGAATCTTGAACACTGCGTTTCTCTTTTTTTCCCCAAACCCTTTTGTTTTAAAGGAAATTTCTGCTGCTGAAGTTTTTCCTTGGTACTTGTAAGTCATTCAGAGTTGTGTGGGAACTAAGTTTTTATTCAATAATAAACTTTACACTTCAAAGTAAACAGGGAAAAACTGCTCCGTTAGCCTACACAGACGGACCAGTCTTTTGAAGGGGGATGGGAGGAGAGCGCAAGTGATCGCTAATCCTGCTCGGGCAAGTAGGGTGGGACCAGAGCCGTCGACCTGCTGCTGCTTTCCAGTGGTCTGCGCCGGCCTTTCACTTGTTGATACTTTCGGGATGTGTCGCGCGCGCGCGCGTGTGTGTGTCTGTCTTTACCTGTCCAGCTAGAGAATGCCAAAAAGGGTAACTCAGTCTCGCGCGCGTGTGTGTGTGTTTGTGTGTCTGTCTGTCTTTACCTGTCCAGATGTGTGTGTGTGTGTGTGTCTGTGTGTCTGTTTGTCTTTACCTGTCCAGCTAGAGAATGCCAAAAAGGGTAACTGAGACCTAGATTTAAATCTAGTAGTGATTTTGTTGTGCTAGGATAGTTCTTACAGGAACTATCACTACAAAGAACACCTCTTAGGTTATATTGCGTATTCCTAGAAATAGAGTTTTCTTAATCCGTTTCTCTATTTATATTACCTTGTTACCCTTGCTCCCCTTTCTCCTAAACTGACCTTTTCCTGGTGTAAGGAATAAGTAAATTGAGCGTTCTTGATTTCTTTTTAATTACTACCAAATTAGGTCGTCTTTTACTTGTGTATAGCTCTTAAAAGTCCTCGTGGATCCGTGGTTCTGGATAGAAGTGAGCTGATGCAGCCTCATTGGAATGAACTCGTGGTGTTTGCTCCCCCACTTCAGCCTCATGACATCTTGTATTTTGTTAACATTAGTTATGCCGTACTGTTTTATAGTTAAATGTAAATATAGTGACCCTAACATTTTCATCTTTACTAAAAGGATTTTTAAACACACACTCACTGGCTTCTTGAAACATCCTAGAAAAGTGCATTATTTATTTTTAATAAAAGTATATTTTAAAACAAAATTACATAAATAAATATGTCAGAATTTAATTAAATCTATTACTTATAATTAAATGTTATTTCACACAAAATTTCAGTGTGGCATACTAACTAGTTTCATCTGATAGAATAATTTTTAATCTTGAAAAATTCTATTTTATATTAGTCATGCCAAAAAGTCAGCTATGACCATAAAGTTTTACTATCAGGCTTCATAAAAAAGCAAGAAACATGATTTAAGAAATTTTGAAATCTTTTAAGTTAAAATTCTGTTTCTTATCAATGTAACATCTTTCCTTAGAAAAAGGTAAGGGAGGGTGATGGTTAAGATTATTCTTACCAGCCGGGCTCGGTGGTTCAGCCTGTAATCCCGTGCCTTTGGAAGGCTGAGGTGAGTGGATTACCTGAGCCCGCAGGTTCGAGACCCGCCTGGGCAGCGAGACCTCATCTCTACAATAAATCAAAAAATCAGCCGGGTGTGGTAGCGCGTGACTGTAATTCCGGCTACTTGGAAGGCTGAGGCGGAAGGATCGCCGGAGCCCAGCAGGTCAAGGCTGCGGTGGCCGGGAGCAGTCACTGCACTCCAGTCTGGGCGACAGAGTGAGACTCCAACTCAAAAAAAATAAAAAATAACAAAATAAAAATAAGCCAGGCTTGGTGGCTCAACCTGTAATCCCGCGCCTTTGGGAGGCTGAGGTGAGTGGATTGCCTGAGCCCACAGGTTCGAGACCCGCCTGGGCAGCGAGACCTCATCTCTACAAAAAATCAGCCGAGTGTGGTAGCGCACTCCTGTAATTCTGGCTACTCAGAAGGCTGAGACGGAAGGATCACTGGAGCCCAGCAGGTGAGGCTGCGGTGTCCGGGAGCAGCCACTGCACTCCAGTCTGGGCGACCGAGTGAGACTCCAACTCAAAAAAAAAGATTATTCTTACTTGGCAATTTGGACACTGAAATATGCTTACCTTGAGCAGTAGTCTCAATTCTGTTTGAGACTCAATTCTGTTTGTGATTAAAATTACCTGGGACGCTTTTATGTAGTTCAGTGCCAGAGCTCTACCTGAGACCAATCAAATTAGATTCTCTGTATATGGGCTGTGATTATTAAATACTTTTTAGAAGTTCAAAACGACTCTATAGCCAGGGTTAATAACCAGTGTTCTAGAACTTGAAGTGCCGTCTTTTCATTAAATTTCTTAATTTAAATTTTTTTTTTTTTTTTTTTTGCTGACAATGCTGAATTTTTCATGCATTTTTTCATTGTGGTAGAAAAACACAAGATAAAATTAGCTATCTTAACATTTTTCAGCATACAGTTCATTAGTGTTATTATTCCTATTGCTATGAAACAGATCTCCAGAACCTTTTCATCTTGAAACTCTATATTCATTAAAAAAAAAAAAATTCTCCTTTCCCCAACCTCTTAGCCAATGGTAAATCATTATTCTACTTTTTGTTTCTATGACTTGGCTACTTTAGATACCTCATAAAAATAAGGTATCATATTTGTCTCTTTATGACTCTGACCTGTTTCACTTAGTATAATTTCCTCAAGGTGTAGCATTTTAAAAGATATTGTTTGTAAATGCCACATTTTGTTTGTTTATCTATTATAGGTGGACATTTGGATTGTTCATATCTCTTGGCTGTTGTGAGTAGCATAAATATGGTAGTACACATATCTCTTTGAGAATACTCTTTCAATTCTTATGGATACTACCCAGAAATGGAATGGCAAGATCATATGATAGTTCTATTTTTTATTGTTTTAGGAACTTGTATACTCTTTTCCATAGAGGTTACACTGCTTTACAATTCTAGAATTGTTAAGTGCATGAAAGTTCCAGTTTCTTCATGTCCCCCCCCAACACTTTTCTGGGTTTTTTTAATGGTAGTCATCCTAGTGGGTGTGATGTGGTATTTCACCGTGGTTTTGATTTGCACTTCTCTGATGATTTCACTCTGTTGATTGTGTCCTTTGATACACAAAATTTTTTAAATTTGATGTAATCCCATTGTCTAGTTTTGCTTTTGTTGCCTGTACCTTTGGTGTTGTAGCCAAGAAGTCATTTTCAAGTCCAGTGTCATAAAACTTTTCCCTTGGAACTTATTCTAGGAATTTTACAGTTTTAGGTCTTCCATGTAGGTCCTTAATCCATTTTTAGTTAATGTTTGTATATGGTGCAGGATAAGGGCCCAACTTCATTCTTGGACATATAGCTATCTAGTTTTTCTAGGTCCATTTGATGAAGAGACTGTTCTTTCCCCATTGAGCCATCTTGATACTCTTGTTAAAGGTCATTTGACCACATACACTAGAGTTTATTTCTGTACTCCATTGCATGGTCTATGTGTCAGTCTTTATGCTGATACTTCAATGTTTTGATGACGCTAGCTCTAATATTTTTTGAAATCGGGAAGTATGAAACCTTCAACTTTGTTGTTCTTTGTCAAAGTTATTTTGGTTATTTGGGCTTCCTTGAAATTCCATGTGAATTTTAAGATGAATTAAGCCTTTGGGATTTTGATAGAGATGGTAGTATGGACATCTTAATAATATTAAGTCTTAGCTGGGCTCGGTGGCTCAGCCTGTAATCCCATGCCTTTGGGAGGCTGAGGTGAGTGGATTGCCTGAACCCGCAGGTTCAAGACCTGCCTGAGCAGGCGAGACCTCATCTCTACAATAAATCAAAAAATTAGCCGGGCATGGTAGCACGCGCCTGTAATTCCGGCTACTCGGAAGGCTGAGGCGGAAGGATCGCTGGAGCCCAGCAGATCGAGGCTGCGGTGACCGGGAGCGGCCACTGCACTCCAGTCTGGGCAATAGAATGAGACTTCAACTAAAAAAAAAAAGAAAAAAAATATATTAAGTCTTGTAGTCCATAATCACAGGATGTCTAATTGTGACTTTAATTCTTTTTTGCAGTGTTTTGTAATCTTCAGTCTACAAGTCATTTACCTCTAGTTAGCTTTATTCCTAAGAATTTTCTTTTTTTGTGTGTCATTGCAAATGGGATTGTTTTCTCAATTTCCTTTTCAAATTGTTTGTTGTTTGTGTATAGTTATGCAACTGACTTTTGCGTGTTGATTTTTATATCCTGCAACTTTGCCAAATTTGTTTTTTAGTTCTAATAGTTTTTTAATGAGACTTTTAGGGTTTCCTACATATAGGATCATGTCATCTGTTAACAGAGATGATTTTTACTATTTAAAAAAAATTTTTTTTTTTTTTGCCTAATTGCTAAATTATTTCTAAGAGAACATGCAAATTATGTATTTCTAAAAGGAATAAGTTACGCAGATTCTTGTAGGCCATGATGAGAATTCTAGAATTTATTCTTTGAACCCAGGGAAACCCAGTAGGAGGTTTTAAACAGAGAGAAAACAATCGTGTGTGCTTTAAAAACAAAAGAAAAGCTCCCTGATTCCTATTAGAGAAGTAATGGAGGTGGTAAGAGTAGATACAGAATTTCTGGACTAGCAGATCCCTAGCAAGGTGGTCTGATGGGTGGGGGGTGGGGGATTGAGTGGGAGTGGAGATGGAGAAAAGTGAATGGAATTGAGTGTTTACTGATTAGAAATGACTATGCATTAGAAGTGGCAGGCTAGATGTATGGGTGAAAGGGAGTCAGAAGAGAGCATTTTTAAGGCAGACCCTTAGCTCTCTGGCTTTAGCACAACTGAGTGGTTGGAGATGTGGAAATTGCACATATTTTGGCATAGAGATTTTGTATCCTGAGTCTGAGATGCCTGTGAAGCAGCTTGTCAGAGATGCTGCAAAGGAAACCATGTGCAACTCTGGGCATGGGAATAGGCACCCAGTAAATGAGTTAGCCCCACTTTTGGGGGGGAATCTAGGACCTAGTATAAGTCATAGTGCATAGTATATACTCAGTTAGTACTTTTGTAATGATTTATTTATCACAAAAGCCAACTTACGTATTGTAATGCATTTAAAGTTAAATATCTTCAGTGTAGAAGTTAGTAGTTTCTTTTTTAATATTATAAAAGTGGGATTTTTATGGGAAGAAGTCTACTTTTACATTCTTAATTAAACTGGCTGAATATCATTCATTTTCATTGACACTTTATGTCATCTAGCCATCTTGATAGGCTCTGATGTAGTAAAACTTGCTGTTCTATTGAAGTACATAAATGCAGAGAAAATAGATTAAAAGGCTATACATGAGTGAAATGTAAATGTTTTATCCTTTTGTTGTATGAGAGTGGGAAAAGCGGGATGGGGAGTGAAATTTGATGTGTCTAGCTATTCTGAAATAAAGATTATACAAATTTTTTCATATGTGTATCAAGCATGAAAACAGGTAGTGTTTGTTGCAATATCATAACTCTATAAGGAAAAATGGATTAGAGAGAAAGTAGAGAAAGATGCAAAGGAGAGGGGAAAAGAAAAGTAGTGAAGGGGAAAATGGAGGGAGAGAAGTGGCTTTCAGTAAGACTGAATTGAGTATTAGAGTGTAATCTACTGCTGATTCATTTGAATCATGAGCTTCAGAATATGTATGTGTTTTCCTTTAATGGCTAATGCTACCTCACAACTTTTTACTGCTAAAAGTGCTATTCTAATTAGATGTAGACACAATGGCCAAATAGCTGAAAGTTTTCCTGACCTACTCTGTGTAAAGCTGGAAGTCAGAAGACTCGTTATTCTACCTCTGGTTTTGCCATTAACTGGCTTTATGATCCAGGAAGTCACTTGCCTTCTGTGAGCCTCAGTTTACTCATCTGCCAAATGATGGAACTGGACACAATGATCTGTAAAGTTCCTTCTGCTCAAATGTTCTCTTTTTCTTCAAAGTTCATTTTGCCCTAAGTGTGGCAGTGGTTTCCCATTATTAAAAAATAAAAATTCTATGGCTTTGAAATTTATAATATCAGTATTTTTTTCTTATACATTGATTTAGCACAGAAATTATTTCACACAATTTGTTACTCTTAAATGCTGCTCTTTGAGAATTTAGGGACTATTTGAGATTAGTGCCACCAGTTTTGTTAAATATTTGCTACTTCTAAGTTATTTCTTTGCCATGGTCTTTTGGAGTCTGTTAATAATGAATTTTTGTGAGAGTATTTGAAATAATTCTCAGACTTTCTGTCGCTGGAGTCTCCCTTTTAAAGAACTGTTGAATTAGGATACTAAAACTGTTTATAATTAGTGTAAGTTTGACTTTATTTTTCTTAAATTTTTTGTTTAAAGTCGTCACAGATTTTGCTTTGGCAGTGAATCATATTTTGAAATATGATTGTCTCAATAGGATCATGTGATATTTAAAAAAGAAATATAATGCCCTTTATCTCAGTAAGACATATAGGTACAAAAATGTTATGCTTTATTATCTATGTGCACTCATTTATAATATTTGGTTGAGTCTAATTTGAAAAATAGAGGGTAACTGGTACAAAGGTCTAGACTTCAAGAAAAAGATCAAATTTGGGATCCTGTGTTAAATTGTTTATATGTTTATAGTTTTAATACTGATGAGCCATGGTCATAGCATTTTATAGAATAATTTTTTCATAGCAGACCAGAGTACAGTTAGATCTAACACATAAAAATACTAAAGGGTAGCAAAGAATATTTAAAGAAGGAAAGAACATCTCTCATTTTCCATCTTCTAACCAACAAATTGCTTAGCAGGCATATCTTTCAGTCTCTTCACAGGTAGAAAAAGTAATATGTTTTATTCACAGGGCATTTTAAATTTTATTGCTGAAAGCCTTCCAAGAGTTTTAGGCTAGTCATGCTTAAAAATAAGCATGATTTATATCCTGGTGAAAACTTAGGGGAAAGTTTAAAATTGTACTTGCTAAACTTTAAATTTTCTTTCTTAAATACAAAAAAATAAAAATTAATTCCTTTTTGTAGATGACCACACAAGCACTAGAAAATTCAAAGGTTTGCACAAAATGGAAATTTATTATGCATCTGTGGACCTAAAGCATAGTTTGAATTTATTGATGATGTTTTCAAAATAGCAGCACAAACCCACAGAATTTTTATGCAATTTACTCTTTGGCAAACTTTTCATTTTTTTGGTAAATATTTTGATTCATTCTAAAACATGTTAAAAAAAGATATGCTTCACCTTTGTAAAATGAAAAATGCATCATCAATATTAAACAAAATATTAGTTGAATAGCTTCTAGAATGTCGAAACATCTTTTTGTGGTTACCCATGTAAGTTTATAATGCCCTAGCATTACAGGTTTGAGGAGATGCTGACCTGATGTGTTCAAGAAATAACTGTTATAGGAAAATAATTCAGTATAATTTTAATAATACTGACTATAAGAATTTAATGCAGAATTATTTTATCATCAAGAAGTTTATTAAACTTATTCTAAATGGTACTTTATCTAAGGGGCAAAAATATTTAATGCAGTTCTTTTTAAGTTAGCAATATAATCTCCTCTTGCTTATAAGGTCAGGTATTTTGTAATAGCTTTACTGGCAGTAATAGAGCATTGCAAAAAAATAAAAAACAAAAAAATTTTAGTTCTTCTGGTTTTTTAAATTCCCTATAAGAATTTGTATTGCAAATGAATTATTACCAAATGTTAATAATCTATTATGTCTTGTTTTTTAAAGTGAATGAATTTTTAGCTTTTGAGGGTCCCATCTTGTTGGATATGAGAATTAAACATCTAATCAAAACAAATCAGTTAAGTCAAGCAACTACTCTAGCAAAGCTGTGTTCTGACCATCCAGAGATTGGTACAAAAGGTAGTTTTAAGCAAACTTACCTTGTCTGTCTTTGTACATCGTCACCAAATGAAAAGTTAATCGAAGAGGTGAGTATGTTTTTTTCCGTTAGTAATTATTTTTTAAAGTGGCTAAAATAATTTTTAATTAGAATGTCGTTGGCTTCCTTTTCTCTTAGATAGTGAAGGTGTTATTGTTGTCAATCTTACAATTTTGATATGCTCTTGAGTAGTGGCAACTTGATTCTAAGTAGCTTTCAGAATTCTGTGTAAACTGATTTTACCTAGTTTCTATTTTAAATAAAATTGATCTTTTAAATGCTTTGGCTAAATTGTGGGAAAGATGGTGGTGGCTTAACAGTTTAGTAGGATATTTATATTTGTCAGCTTTGAGACTTAAGTTCAGTTTTATTGGACTTTAAGATACTTGCAGTTCTTTATAACTAGCTAATTTAAGTAACTATATTTATATATAGGCTATTCTCTAAGAATACTTTGAGAGAAGCATATAAATTCTCTCTGTATAGTCTATATATGTATGTATGTGTATATTATACTATGTGTAATTTAAAGTAGATTATATATAACTTTTAGTACGTGTTTTTATTTATACATTTAATGTAAAATTTTGTTTTCTTTGTGAGACATCGTATTTTTACTTATAATTTGGCATAAAGCATAGTATTCACATATTTGTATGTTTATGACTACAAAATTCTGAGATGGTCCAAGTGGGGATTTTGCATTTTGGAGAACACATAATTCCAAAAAGAAGTTGGAGAGAGGGTAGGAGAATTAAAAGTTGTTGATGAAGAAACAGGAATGTGTATTTAAATAATATAGATTCAACTGTAGCACATTGTTTAGTGTTCTATATATACTAAATGTATACAACTATTGTGTATCTCTTATATAGTATGTATCCTTTGACTCCAGAGCAGTTGAGAGAGGAAGACACAGGGATTGTGGACAAACGTAATAATATGTTAAGGGAAAATTTGAGATATAAGACAGAAGACAATTGACAGAGCATGTTTGATCCCCTGAGTAGACAGAGAGGTATTTTAATCAGAGGCGGGAAAGCCTCAGATAGATGGATGAATGCCACATGAGGTTTGAGGAAATATAATGGTGATCGTGTGATTTTTTTTTTTTTCCTTGAAAATAGATAATCGAGAAGTCAGTGGTAGGTGTATACCAAGATTTGAAATAAGCCTATTGGGCTTATTATGTAAGGATGTTGAGGATACTGGGCAGAGTAATGTCAGGCAGTTTTTAGTCTGGATGAAATAGAACCATAGACTATATACCATTAGTCTAGACTTTGACCAATCTGTAGAGTTTTCTTCCTTACTATTTCTCTTTTTATTACAGGAAATCGGTTTTTAAATTGCCATATATATATGAAAAAATGAAGAATGACCTTTTTTATTAGTTCAAAATAACTAGATAATTTAATTGGCAGATGTATAAAATTTATTGAAATAGCCTCTGCTATTTGTATAACATTTTTTAAAAAATCCTTAAATAGTTATTGTGCTGCTACATCTTAGATATTTAGCTCCAGTAAAACTTTTATTTTCAGTTCAGTCCCTGGCCTTAAGTCTACTTGTCCTTCCTTCCTTTCACAGATTTTTATTACGTGAATAATATTTGCTGTGTAGTCATTGGGGGCATTAAAGGTGAATAAGGCATAGGTGTTTTCCTAAAGAAACACCTTTTAGTAGGAAACTGGCTATCTGAACACAGAGTTTTTGGGTTGGCTTTGAAGTTGAAGACTATGAATTAAAAATCTGTGAAGTAAAAATCTGTTTCAAAGCTCTCTGAGTTATCAGATCTTGCAATACTGAGTCTAAATTCCTTGTTGGTTTGATTATCAAGAGTTGAACAGCAGCAGTCCTGCTGCTGGAGGTTCAGGAAAATTCCCTGTGTGGAGTCCTGCTCTTGGAGGTTCAGGAAAATTCCCTGTGTAGAGCCTGGATGCCTCTGATGTCATATGAAATAATTCTCACCCCTCCCCCCAAACCTTGACAGCAGGTAGAATTAAGACTTCATGTTCTTAAGCAAAGTTCACTAAGGTTCTGTATACTCCATTCCAGGAATAGAACTAGATCACGTAGTACAGAACAGGATGGTATACATATGTGTAAATCTGTACATTCATTGTTGAAAGGTCCTTTTTTGCTTGGAGATTGTTTGATTGCTCCTTTGTGTTTCTATTACAAACACATTAGAAACTTGGTCTTCACTGTTCTTTATGAAGTGAGTTAAGATTGGTTGTCACCAACCCAGAGCTGTTGCCCCTTTCAGAAATGGTATGTGCTTGTGTGCTCTCCCCGCCCCACTCCTTACACTGTATTCGTTTACTCGCCTGCTTCTTATAAGAATTTGAGAGTTTTTTTGCCTGTTCCTTAGAGGCAATAGACTTTTGCACTGAGTCAGCTATGACTTGGATTGATGGTCCTCTGGAGGAAATCTTGGTCCAGCTGAGACAAGGGCTTGACTATTTCCCAGGCCCCTTACAGTGTGGTGGGAACAACAGCTGTCCGTGGTAGATGGCAGAGGACTGGAGCTGGGAAAGATGAGGTTTATCTGGCTTCTCTGGAAGGAATGAACTTTGGCTTGGATTCTTGGTACACTAGGAAAGAAAAAGCTAGCAGTGTTTAGTTTAGATTCAGTATTTCTGTTGGTTTTATCGTTAAAATAAACATAGAACTTTAAAAAGTAATGTCTTCTTCTATCTTGTCTCTCTCACCATCTGATTTTCCCATTTAACATTCCTAAAGATAATTATTATCAAGGTTGAAATTTGATATATAACCTTTCTGACATTTTTCTATGTACATTTTTGTTTGTTTTGAATTGGAGTCTCACTCTGTCACCCAGGCTGGAGTGCAGTGGCACACTGGGGCCACCGCAGCCTCAACCTGCTGGGCTCAGGCGATCCTTCTGCCTCAGCCTTCCAAGTACCTGGAAGTACTATAGGCACGTGCTACCACACCCAGCTAATCTTTCTTTATTGTAGAGCCAAGGTCTCAAGTTGCCCAGGCTGATTTCAAACCCCTAGTCTTAGGCAGTCGTCTCGCCTCAGCCTCCCATAGTACTGAGATTACAGGTGTGAGCCACGGCGCCCAGCCGTATTTTTTTAAATACGTAAAATCACATACACACACCCTGGCTGCTAGTCACTTTTTCTTTTGTTATTGTGGACATGTCTCCATACCACCCCATTTAGATCAGCCTTATTCCTTCTCATGGCTGCATAATTCCATAATAGGATTGTGTAATATTTTTAACCAGACTGGTGGACGCTTAGATTGTTGCCTTGTACATACATCATTGCATTCTTATTGGGAGGATATGTAATGTAAATTCCTTGAAATGAAATTGCTGGATCAAAGAATCTACACATAGTAAATTGATAGGTTCAAACTACCCTCCAAAAAAGATTGTGGAAATTTATGCTCCCAAAAGCATTACATGAAATTCGTTTAAGTTCTATAATGGAAAGCTTTATTATATTGATAAGTAAATCAGTAAGTAAATTTTTGAGCTAATCTTAAAATCTGATTAGAGCAAATGCACTTTAAAAGTACAATTGGGACCAGATGCAGTGGCTCACACCTATAATCCCAGCACATTGGGAGGCCAAGGTGAGAGAATTGTCTGAGCTCACAGGTTCGAGACCAACCCGGGCAACTTGGCAAGACCTCATCTCCACAATAAATCTAAAAAAAAAAAAAAAAAAAATTAGCCAGGTGTGCTGGTGCATGCCTGTAGTTCCAGTTACTTGGAAGGCTGAGGCAGAAGGATTGCCTGAGCCTAGCAGGTCAAGGTGCAGTGGTTGTGAGTGTGCCACTGCCCTCCAGCCTAGTGCTTATAAAATATTGATAAAATGTTCTCTATTTTTTAAATGCCTGGCAAGGGGAACCATATTAAAACATAAAAGTTAGTATTTACTTTTTTGAAATGATTTTTTTTTTTGCCTTACAAAGTGATTTTGCATAATATATCTTTAACAAACATATCATTCTAATTAGTTTTAAATATTTTATTCAGAGTTCTACATTTTCTGTCATTTAAATTTTTGCTCATTTTTCAAAGCAATAGAAAATAGTCAGTTGCTATATAGGTATTATATAGGTGATCTCTGAATTATACTGCTTTGGATATTTAAATAATTCTTGTTAATTGGTGACTGTGTTTCACTTTGTACAATTTCAGTTCAATCATTTATTAGTCTGAATATGACTTCATTATCCCTACCATTCTATTTAGTGTCATTTTTTTCAAGAGGGTCATCTAGTGGCAAATCAGGGAAATGAAGGCTCTCAGTGCACAGTCAAAATGCTCTCATTAGTATGTTTACAAAAAATGAAGCTTTCTGTATTATTGAATATTGCAAATGTTTCAGTTGGTATATTGTATCATATGAATAAATACACATAGATTATCACATACAAATATGTATTCTTAATTTTTAAAAGGAAGCTAACAGGGTGTATTTCTTTCCTTATACATAATGTATATATTTGGTACATGTGAGCATTCAACAAGAGTGGTCTAGATTTTAGAACAACAACAAAATGATCAGATTTACAATAAATTAGACTTTCAAGAAATAAGTATTTTTATTAAACTTGAACAAAAAGTCCATATCTAGCAAAATATGGACTCAATATGCTTGTGCATGTGGAATTCTGGAAAGAGCACAGCTAAACCATGGTTGAAATCTTGACTTTGCCGAATATGTGACTTTGAGCACATAAATTAACCTCTTAGAGCCTTCTTTATTTAAAAAGGAGTAGTGTCTTCCAGGCAAGCTTTTATGCAGACTAGCAGTGCAACTTCTGAAGAAGCTCACACTAATAACTAGTAGCTATTATTACTGTTATTATTAACATTATATTTAAAAAGTTAAATTTTTTTTTTTTTGAGTTGGAGTCTCACTCTGTCACCCAGACTGGAGTGCAGTGGCCGCTCCCGGCCCCCGCAGCCTCGACCTGCTGGGCGCCGGCGATCCCCCCGCTTCAGCCTTCCAAGGAGCTGGAACTATAGGCGCGCGCTACCACGCCCAGCTAATTTTTTCAATTATTGTAGAGATGAGGTCTCACCAAGTTGCCCAGGCGGGTCTCGAACCCGCGGGCTCAGGCCATCCACTCACCTCAGCCTCCCAAAGTGCTGGGATTACAGGCTGAGCCACCGAGCCCGGCTAAAAAAAAAGCTAATGGCCTGGCTTGCTAACATTTGTCTGCCTGAGTGTGCAGGGGTGGTTGTTTAAAGTTTGCATACTTTTATAAAAGACAATCTGATAAAGTAGTAAAAAGAACTTGAGTCTTTGATGTCGTTCAGACCTGGTTTGACCTGTGGCTCCACCACATGACTAGCTGCTGTAACTTGCAACTTCATGGAACTACATATTCATCATGCTGGTGGTCCCCAGTTTACAGTGGTTCAACTTACTGGTTTTCGACTCTGCAGCAGTGTGAAAGGGATATGCGTCCTGTGTGCTTCTTGACTTACGATGGATCACCTGGGTAAACTTGCCATAAATTGAAAATACCTTAAATTAAGCATGCACTTGGGCCTTAATGCTTTCAGCTTAGGATGGGGTTATTGGAATGTAGCCCCATCATAAGTTGAGTAGCCTCTTTATACAAAATGTTAATGATAGTACCTACCTAGTGGAAAAGTTAGGGTTAAATAATAATATACACAAAATGTCTGAGAATGCACTTAGCGTATGGTAGGTATTTTAAAATTTTTATTTTATAAACCTAACTCTCAGTCCTTTTTTATTTGCTTAAATGCAGTTGCTTATAAAGGTTTGTTAGAAAGAGGTAAACAGTAGTGTAGAAAAAGCACTGTGCCAGGTAGTACCAAAACTTAGTTCAGTCTTGTTTTGTTTTGTTTTGATTTTTTGATGTTTTTGTTTTTGTTTTTGAGTTAGAATCTCTGTTGCCCAAGCTGGAGTATAGTGGCAGGATCACAGCTCTCTGCAGCTTCAACTTCCTGTGTTCGGGCAATCCTTCCACATCAGCCTCCTGAGTGGTTGGGACTACAGGCGGGTGCCACCATGCCTGGCTAACTTTTTTTTTATATATAGATGAGGTCTTGAATTCCTGAGCTCAAGTAATCCTCTCACCTTGGCTTCCCCAAGTGCTGGGATTACAGGCGTGAGCCACCATGACGGACCTCAGTCTTTACTCAGGAACTAATTTCCTAATTCCTTTAAGAAATCATTGATGTTAAACACGCCAACAGAGTTTGGCCTTTTCTTGTCTTAGTGTTTTCTAAGAAAGCCCCGTTTAATGTATGTAACCTCTGAATCTATAGTTACACACTCTTTATTCTCATAATCAGAGATCAACCTCAGGATTACCCTCATTCCCCGTTGGCACACTTGTTTGGCCCTAAACACATTGCCTTTTGCACTTAGTGCTTTTGCTTGTTCGGCCTCGGATGAGAGAGAACTCGGAGGGGCATAGTCCCTCTGCGGTATGTGGACGCTAGTGCTACTCTGTGTCTGGTCTTCGGGTCTCTTCGCCATCATCAGTTGGACCATGTCTGAATTAATCTTTCGATTCTGTGAAACACTGGTGATTTATGGTTGTCTATTGTGTCACATCCCTGTCTTATATCACATGCTTGTAGAGATCAGAGGTAAATTTTGTTTGTTTTATATAATTCCTCATTGTAACGAGGTAGTAAATTTTATTTTTTTGAAAAATAATAAGTAATAGATGTGAGCGCATCATTAAATGAAGCAAATTGCCAACTTTGGATGGCAATTTGGATGGAGTAAATTTATGTGAAAAGAAAAATAGTGGAGATTTATAGAAAGTTGAGGTGAGCCTACTTTTAAAATAGTGTAGTCACATAAAATGTTTTATATTTTTTTCTTTTATGTGAATAAACACCTAGTTTATTGGCCTACATCCAGTATGCCTCTCTGTTTCTCTGTTGAGCCTAATGCCTGTTTAAATCAGTTGATAAAGGGGGGAGAAATAAAAGTACTGCAGATTTTTCTCTTTCAGTATCACAGATGTGATTTAATGGGTAGAGGGTGTTTATAATTATCAGTTAGTTACACATAAATGCTTTGGTTTTCTGTTTTTGTTTGTCTTTGGAGAATTGGTCTTGCTTTGTTGCCCAGTCTGGACTACAGTGGCATCACAGCCTAAACCTCCTAAGCACAAGCAGTCCTTCTGCTTTCACCTCCTGAGCGACTGAGACTACAGACACACATCACTCCACCCAGATAATTTTTTGTTTTGTAGATACCAGGTCTCACTGTGTTACTCAGGCTTGTCTTGAACTCTCAGCCTCAAGCAATCTGCCTACACTACCCCCCCACCCCCCCACCCCGATGTACTTGGGATTATAGACGTGAGCCACAATGCCCAGCCTAAATTCTTAAGTTGTTAGTACGCCCATGTTTCTTTATGTTCTCTCAGAATTACTGTACTAATTTCTACTGGCTGTGAAAATAAGAGTTTTTTTTTTTTTAATGCAGCCAGTCTTTGTCCCAGGAGTGAAAATTATGACTTGATGGTATATGAGCTAATGATATTTTATTGATGAAAATGGTCTGTAAATATCTAATGAAAAATTTAAGGTGTATTGCTATATATATATATATATATATATATCCCAATATAAAACCATTTCATGGCATATTTCTATTTCCTTTTTCTGTAGATTTCAGAAGTTGATTGTAAAGATGCACTGGAAATGATTTGTAACTTAGAATCTGAGGGTGATGAAAAAAATGCTCTTGTTTTATGTACTGCCTTTTTGTCACGTCAGCTCCAACAAGGAGATATGTATTGCGCTTGGTGAGTTGATTTTTCTCTTTTAAATTAAAATTTGTTGAGTAAGAATACAAAACAATCTGTGATCATTTATATGACTTAGGAACATATTTTAAAATCGTTGCAAGTCTTATCAAGACAAAAGCTTATTTTCAGATGTTACTTGCTGTGCAAATTGACTGTCAGATAGCTTATTATGATTTTAAAACTTATATTAAAGACCACATGATTCCTTAAGCGATCATGATAATAATCATTTGGTCAGGAAGTGTTTAAATGTTGGAAGATGAAAGGAAGATTGGTTTTGTCTAATACCACCATAAATTTTTTCCAGATAGGTAAGCAACATTTTTTGGTATGGTATCTTTTCAAGTGGGCAACTCTTGTTATATGTAATCCTTTGGGAGGCTGCAGCTAGTAGAGATGTGGGTTTCAGTTAACTCAAAAACTTAAGATCAGCCATCCTAAATTATCATTAGCTAAGACTAACAATTTTTCTTGTCAGTCAACAGCATTACTAGTCTTCAGTGTTGTGTTTACATTGTGGGAACAGAGGAAAATTTGGTTTATAACATTCTGACATTTAAGAGTATTTGCTAAGTGAAACATAGCATACAAATGAATACAGAACAGGTAAGGATCAAAAAAGGTTGAAATTCATCATTACAAAGGTTTTCTGAATAGTTGAGCTATATTATGAAGGGAAAATTGTATATGCAACACAGAGATTTGCATGAAAGAAGATAGATTCTAAGGGGAGAATAAGTAAGATCTGTTTATTGAGGACAAGTACATTTTCTTAGATATAAATCTAGCATGAAAGTCCGTAATGACTAAGAAATTAATGTGTTACATTGGTTTTAAAGAAGTCATCAAAGTCTGAATTTATGTAAGTAAAAGCAGTCCATTACAAGCTCTTGACTAGAAGAAGGCAACATAGAAGTTTATGTTTAAAAATACTGTTTAAGATAAGCAGTTGAGAATTGATTGGTGACTCAGTGAGGGCAAAGTTGAGCAAGAAAGTGACAGTATAGAATTGAGACAGAAAGTCAACTGGAAAGCCAATAAAAAGTACAGCTGGGAGTTATAAAGGCTACCGTTTGAATGTGGGATCAGGTGAAAGAAATGTTGAAGATACTAATCTTGAGGATGGTAGAAAGCAGAGGCTGGCAGGGTCAGTGATAATGATACATTAAATTAGAAAGGTGGTAAGTGGGAAGAATAGCAACCGTTTTCCCCCCATTTATTAGGTTTCAGAAGTGGAGAAGTCTTATAAAGAACTAGAGCAGTGAACGTGGTCAAGACTAGAAAAACAGATTTTTGCCTTCAATACAGAGGTTAAAATCCAGTAAATGAGCAAGTTATTTAAGTAGGTAGTAGAAAGGGCAGATGTTCTAGTTATGGAAATTGAAGAAAGATTAATAGAGAAGTCCTGCATAGAGGGAGAATATTTGGTGAAAAAAAGTTAAAGCAAGGAAGAATATTTTTGTGGAAATTAACCATGAAAGACAAAAGAGAAATGGGGTAAGAGGAAAAGTCATTACTTCAGTGGGATTTTTTTCATAAAAAATATATTGTTACTAATTTGAAGTAGATTTCAAAGTTAATTTTATTTTTCAGAATCTGTTCTATTGTTTACTACTGTAGCACAGATTAGTTTTTTCTGGGTTCTGTGTCATTGTTGGTTCTTATATTCATCTAGTAAAACCATATTGGCAAGTTTTAAATTTGTTAGAGGATAAAAGTTAATTGCTTTTAAAAATCATTGTCATTGACATATGGATACGCACACACATGCAACACATACACATACATACATCCATCTTGAGCTTTCTTATTCTATAAAGTTCAGATGTGGCTCAAAGTTGCTGTTCGTACAACTTGTTTAAGTGTTAGATGCTTTTCTGGTAGAAGATAGTGCTTCTCTGTCTGAGACTGAAAAATCTAAAAAATATTAATCAGTAAAATGGCAAGTCATATCTTGATTTTATTTAGTCTTTAGAAAATCGGGATTTTCTAAAGTGCATCTAAACTTCATTGCACATGTAAAATTGAAATCTACAGTCAGTTTTAATTTCAGGCGTAATGACTGAACTGATATGACCCAGCTTTCTCCTGTTCCAACTTATCTTTTAAACTTTTTTTTAAGGGAACTCACGCTCTTTTGGAGTAAATTACAGCAAAGAGTAGAACCATCTGTACAAGTGTACCTTGAGAGGTGTCGCCAACTTTCTTTGTTGACAAAGACAGTATATCACATTTTCTTCCTGATTAAAGTTATTAATTCAGAGGTAAGAATAAAATATTTATAAAATTTAATAAGTTATCTTTAATAAAAGACTTCAACTTTTTTGGCACCTTTTTAGTGATTTTTTTTTAATTTCACTTTGTGCTTTGGACATTTTCTTATGAGTCCTTTAAGACATTTGGTACAGAAAAACTTAAAAATGCAATTGAGATCCAGGGGCTTGCTGGAAAAGTAATGTATATAATACATTATATCGTTCTTCTGTATGTTGCCTGAGGGTTATTACTTTGGTAATTTGGCTGTGGAAATTTAGAAAGTATAAAGAAGAATATAGAAATTGATTTCTTTGCTAGCAATAGGTTCAATTACATTCTCTAAATACAGCTATAATACAGGAGTCTTTCTTAAGGTGGAATATGGAGACTCCTGGGAGAGCACAGTGCCTGGTATAAAGTAGGTGCTGGATAAGTAAAAGAGGCGGGCCATCTAACCCACTTGTTCATTTTGTTCTCGATTAGTCATGACCAAAGAGAGAAGGAGGGTGTTTCTAGTCACAGAAAAAGTATGTAAAGTAGCAACAAGTCCAATGAGATGATAATATTTGGGGAACTACAGGTATCTCCGTTTCCTGGTTTAGTGGAGGGAATAATAAAAAAAATAAGACTAGTACAGATGAGGCAGTGGTCCCATTGTGAAGGCCCTTTTGTATTCCTTGCTAAGAAGGCTACATGTAATTCTGAAACTCATAGGTAGCTTTGAAAGCGTTGCAAAACGGTAAAACGTGACGGAATGGGTGAATAGAGAAGGGCTTGATGAGATGTTGTCACATGGGGAACTGTGAAATCAGCATGAAAGCCCTGGGTAAAAGACACTAGGCACACAAAAGACTAGTGGGAAAGAGCGTACCAAAGCCCAACCTTCCTTTTTCTGAAGTTGTTCTAGTGCCTGAAAGGGGGTTGAGTCTGTTCCTCCTGTGAATTCATCTCACTTAGCTTTCTGCTCCCATGACTGGTAAATGATTAATGATGTTATGAATAAAGTAGATTTTTATGGACTGATCACCTCTTTAATTATGTCATATTTATGGGAAATTGTTGTGAATTCAAACTTAACTTTAAGAACATACCTGGCCGGGTATGGTGACTCAAGCCTGTAGCCCCAGCACTTTGGGAGGCCAAGGCTACAGGATTGCCTGAGCCCAGGGGTTCAAGACCACCCTCGGCGACTTGGTAGGACCTCGTCTCTACAATAAATCAAGAAAAATTAACTGGTTGTGGTGATGCATGCCTGAAGTTCCAGCTACTTGAAAGGCTGAGGCAGAAGGATCACTTGATCCCAGCAGATCAAGACTGCAGTGATCGTGAGCATTCCACTGTACTCCAATCTGGGCAACAGAGTGAGGCTCTCACTTAAAAAAATAAAATAATAAAAACATACCTGTTATATAGCCAGGTTTTGATTTGAGTATTGCCCATTAAACTTAATTTTTAAATACACATACATGAAAACACAGAATAAAAATTTTGAAATATAGTTTCTTTTATCTTTTGGCATTATTTGTTGAGATTTCCAATTTAATTACAGAAAAAGAAAGGTATTTTAAAACAAATGTATTAATGCTACTGGCCCTTAATGAATTGATATGAACCTTTGAATTCAGTCACAGACAGGATTAGAATAGAATGGCAGTAGAGTTTCCCTTTTAAATAATTTTAGTCATGTTTTATAAGCAATAAGAACTTTTGAAACAGCTTTTGTCATTTTTGGAGAAAAGGCTCAGTATTCATAGACATAAAATAGTTACCTTCCCCAAGACAGATACCCTTCATACAAAAATCCTCTGTTCTGTAAATTTCTTAATTTCTTTCTCCGTCATTTTCTGAATTTTCTAAATAACCACAGCTCTTCTCAGAATTGTCACCGTCTACATATGTACCAGTCCTTCGGGCATTATTGTATATGCCCTCAATATCAGTGTCTGATCATCTTTATGATTGGCATGGCCCTTGATTCCTCCAAGACTTCTGTGTCTTCCTGCATTGGGTGTACAGCTTCACTGATCACGGCTTTATCTTCCTTACATATTATAGCAGAGATGTGGCCTAATAGGTCACCATTAGCAGCCCTAAAGCATGTCACAGAGTTGCAAATGTTTTACTGAAAGTTTTATGGCTCAGATCTGTCTTTAAACAGTATAAAATAACTACACACGTTTTTGTGAAAGTTAGAGATGCCCATGTGGTTCCACCTTTTTCCCAGTTGTCCTTTCTTGTATCTGTCACTTTTTAAATAGGTCCTTTTTTTCCCTAACCTATTCTTCTTGCTCATTTTCTTCATGGTTTGTGCTCTTTTCTAAAACCAAGGCCAGTTCAGTGTCCCAGCTTCCTTGCCTCACTCTCCTTTTGCCTCACACATCTAAGCTGTTTTAGTGAAATATTTTATTCTCTTCTTGACCTGTAAAAATGCAGATGCAGCCGGGCACACTGGGTCACACCTATAATCTCAGCACTTCGGGAGGCCAAGTGGGGAGGATTGCTTAACCCCAGGAGTTCAAGAGCAACCTGGGCAACATAGCGAGACCTCATCTCTATGAAAATACAAAAAATTGCCAGGATCAGTGGTTCAGCCTGTAATCCCGCGCTTTGGGAGGCTGAGGTGAGTGGATCGCCTGAGCCCACGGGTTCGAGACCCGCCTGGGAACTTGGCGAGACCTCATCTCTACAACAAATCAAAAATTAGCCAGGCACGGTAGCGCGCCTGTAGTTCAGCTCCTTGGAAGGCTGAGGCGGAAGGATCGCTGGAGCCCAGCAGATCGAGGCTGTGGTGGCCGGGAGCGGCTACTGCACTCCAGTCTGGGCAACGGAGTGAGACTCCAACTCAAAAAAAAAAAAAGAAAGAAAGAAAATACAAAAAATTAGCCAGGCATGGTGGCACACACCTATAATCCCGCTACTCAGAAGGCTAAAGCAGAAGGATCACCTGAGCCCAGGAGATCGAGGCTGCAGTGAGCCATGATGTCACTACTGCAGTTCAGCCTGGGTGACAGAGTGAGACCTCAACTCAAAAAACAAACAAAAAAGCTGACCCTATTAGTTCTGTTTGTTTCTTTTTTTTTTCCTTGCCTTTTGATCCTATATCACTCATACTTCACTCCCAATGAAATGCTATCTTACTTTTTGTATAGATCCTATGCGATCTTATTTTTTGTATACCATTATTCTAGTCTTTAAAACCCATCTTTATCTCTTTGCTTCATGTATTTTCAAGTGAATTTCACCTTCATTATTACTATCCAATAATATAGTTCAAAAGAAAAAGTTTATCGGGCCATGTCTACTCCTGCTCCTAATTCTGAAGTTGGTCCAGATGAGGTAGGTGATTTGACACTCAGTTTTATGATAGCACTAGAATCCTATTAGGGATCAATACCTTTTTTTGTTAGAAGTGAAAGACTTTTAGTACTAATACGTTTGGAAATATGGGGATATTCTCAATTCTATAATTGGATTAACAGGGTTCTGTTTCAGAAGATTGCATATGTGAACTTAGGAAGATTTATGATAAAGATGACATTTATTGATCATTTACTATGTGCCGGACATTATACTAAACTATACCAGGTACTTTAAATACTTAATCTCCTTTAATAACTCAGCAGCAATTGTATGAAGTTTAATGCTATTTTGAAATCTTTTATAAATGGGATATGAAAAGTCAGAGAAGTTAAATAACTTCCACGTTTGCCAAGCTATTAGACAATTTCGTACCAAAGTTTTATCTTAGCTTATAATACTAATACTTTTTTGCTATTCTATACCATTCATTTTATGCATATATATAACATAGAGCAGACTAAGCTGCAGTGCTTTGAAAGAGGTATCCTTCTATGTGCTGCTGTTACAAGATTTGAGAAAAGCACATTTTGATCTTAAGTAAATTCTCAAATAAGTCAGTGTTGATTTATGTAGCTGAAATTAACATTTCCTATTTGCTTTTTCACAGACTGAAGGGGCTGGACTTGCTACCTGTATAGAACTATGTGTAAAAGCTCTTCGCTTGGAGTCTACAGAAAATACTGAAGTGAAAATATCTATTTGCAAGACCATTTCCTGTTTGTTGCCTGATGATCTGGAAGTTAAACGTGCTTGTCAGTTGAGTGAATTTCTTATTGAGCCGACAGTAGATGCATATTATGCTGTGGAAATGTTGTATAATCAGCCTGACCAGAAATATGATGAAGAGAATCTTCCAATACCAAATTCTCTGCGCTGTGAACTCTTACTTGTGTTGAAAACTCAGTGGCCCTTTGATCCAGAATTCTGGGATTGGAAAACCTTAAAACGACAATGTCTGGCATTAATGGGCGAAGAAGCTTCCATCGTCTCTTCAATAGACGAACTGAATGACAGCGAAGTGTATGAGAAGGTGGTGGACTGCCAGGAAGAGGGTAAAGAAGCGTCTGTGAATGGTCTTTCTGGAGGAGCTGGTGCTAATTCTGGCCTTCTTACGGAGATTGAGGATGAAAAGCAGAAGAAGAGAGAGATAAAACAGTTGAGAGAGAGGGGATTTATATCTGCTAGGTTTAGAAATTGGCAAGCCTACATGCAGTACTGTGTGCTGTGTGACAAAGAATTTCTTGGTCACAGAATAGTACGGCATGCTCAGAAACATTACAAAGATGGAATTTACAGTTGCCCCATATGTGCAAAGAACTTTAATTCTAAAGAAACTTTTGTCCCTCATGTCACATTGCATGTTAAACAATCTAGTAAAGAGAGACTGGCAGCTATGAAACCATTAAGAAGATTGGGAAGGCCTCCTAAGATCCCAACTGCCAATGAAAATCAGAAGACTAATACGGTGGCTAAACAAGAACAGCGGCCTATAAAAAAGAATAGTCTCTATTCAGCAGACTTCATAGTGTTTAATGACAACGATGGTTCAGATGATGAGAATGATGACAAGGATAAATCTTATGAACCAGAAGTGATCCCAGTCCAGAAACCAGTACCTGTGAATGAATTTAATTGCCCTGTAACTTTTTGTAAAAAGGGCTTTAAGTACTTTAAAAATTTAATTGCTCACGTCAAGGGGCATAAGGATAATGAAGATGCCAAGCGCTTTCTTGAAATGCAGAGCAAAAAAGTTATTTGCCAGTACTGCCGGCGGCACTTTGTGAGTGTCACTCATCTCAATGATCACTTACAGATGCACTGTGGGAGCAAACCATATATCTGTATCCAGATGAAATGTAAGGCTGGTTTTAATAGTTATGCAGAACTTTTAACTCACCGAAAGGAGCATCAAGTCTTTAGAGCAAAGTGTATGTTTCCTAAATGTGGCAGGATTTTTTCAGAAGCGTATTTACTCTATGATCATGAAGCACAGCATTATAATACCTACACTTGTAAGTTCACAGGTTGTGGCAAAGTTTATCGTTCTCAAAGTGAGCTGGAAAAACATCTGGATGATCACAGTACTCCCCCTGAAAAAGTGCCGCCTCCTGAAGACCAACCTAATTCATCTGGAGATTCTGTCGAGCCTTCTGAAGTGAATCAGAACACAGCGGAGAATACGGAAAAAGAGCAATCTGTGCTTTCTTCAGAAAATAACATTGAAAACAGCTCACTAGCAGATAGAAGTGATGCTTGGGATAAAAGCAAAGCAGAATCAGCTGTGACCAAACAAGACCAGATTTCTGCCTCTGAGCTCAGGCAAACTAATGGACCATTGTCAAATGGTTTGGAAAACCCTGATACTACTCCTCTCCTTCAGGCCAGTGAAGTAGCCGTGTCCATTAAGGTGTCTCTCAATCAGGGAATTGAGGATAACTTTGGAAAGCAAGAACATCCAAGTGTGGAAGGCAGTGGTGAATCATTAGTCACAAACTTGCATACACCAGTTGAAGATTCTTGTAATGGTTTGTGTCATTCAGGTTTCCAAGGGAGAAAAGAACAGGATTGTTTTAATGAAACTCATATTACTCAGAATTCATTAGTAGATTCAGAAACCCTCAAAATAGGTGACCTTACTCCACAAAACTTAGAAAGACAAGTGAGTAACCTGATGACCTTTTCTGTGCAAAATGAGGCAGGATTTCAGAACAATTTACCAACTTCCAAGTTTGAATGTGGAGATAATGTTAAAGCATCATCCAATCTTTATAACTTACCCCTTAAGACCTTAGAAAGTATCACATTTGTTCCGCCACAGCCCAACCTAAGTAATTCATTGGGAACTCCATCAGTGCCTCCAAAAGCTCCAGTACAGAAATTCAGCTGTCAGGTCGAGGGATGTACTCGAACCTATAATTCTTCACAAAGTATTGGGAAACACATGAAGACAGCACACCCTGACCAATATGCTGCATTTAAAATGCAGCGCAAAAGTAAAAAAGGTCAGAAATCGAACAACTTAAGCACACCAAATAACGGAAAGTTTGTTTATTTTTTGCCATCACAGGTGAGCAGCTCTAATAATGCATTTTTTACATCACAGACCAAAGCCAGTGGGAATCCCACTTGTTCAGCCCAGTTGCAGCATGTCTCACCTCCCATTTTTCCAGCTCATTTAGCAAGCATATCAACTCCATTGTTGCCCTCAATGGAAAGTGTCATAAATCCAAATATATCTTCTCAGGATAAAAATGAACAAGGTGGTATGTTATGTTCTCAAATGGAAAATTTATCTAATGCTGCCTTGCCAGCACAAATGGAAGATCTAACCAAAACAGTTTTGCCTTTGAACATTGACAGTGGCTCGGATCCTTTCCTTCCTTTACCTGCAGAAAGCAGCTCACTGTCTCTCTTCCCTTCACCAGCAGACAGTGGGACTCATTCTGTTTTTTCCCAACTGGAGAATAATACAAATCATTATTCCTCACCGGTCGAAGGAAACACTAACTCCTCCTTTCTCAAGGGGGGGAATGGTGAAAATACAGTGTTTCCTTCGCAAGTAAATGTTGCCGATGACTTCAGTAGCACCAATGCGCACCCGTCTGTACCTGAAAAAGTTAAAAAAGACCGTGGGCGGGGCCCAAATGGAAAGGAAAGAAAACCTAAGCACAACAAAAGGGCTAAATGGCCTGCAATTATCAGAGATGGGAAGTTTATCTGTAGCAGATGTTACAGGGCATTTACTAATCCTAGATCACTGGGTGGACACTTATCCAAACGGTCTTACTGTAAACCACTGGATGGAGCAGAAATTGCTCAGGAACTTCTCCAGAGTAACGGACAGCCTTCTCTTCTTGCCAGTATGATTCTGTCCACAAATGCAGTAAATTTGCAGCAGCCACAACAATCTACCTTCAATCCAGAAGCATGTTTTAAAGATCCATCATTTCTGCAGCTTCTTGCTGAAAATCGCTCGCCCACATTTTTACCAAATACATTTCCTCGTCCTGGTGTGACTAACTTTAGTACCAGTGTTAGTCAAGAGGGAAGTGAAATTATTAAACAGGCCTTGGAAACTGCCGGCATTCCCAGTACATTTGAGGGTGCTGAAATGCTTTCTCATGTTCCAGCAGGTTGTGTTTCTGACACAGCACAGGTAAATGCAGCAGTGATGCCAAATCCAACTGTGCCACCCCTGTTGCAGCCTGTATGCCACGCAAACACCCTGCTGACAAACCAGAATAGGACACCAAACTCCAAAGCTTCCTCCATTGAGGAATGTAGCAATTTGCCTGTTTTTCCCACTAATGACTTACTACTGAAGACTGTTGAAAATGGTTTGTGCTCTAGTTCATTCTCTAATTCTAGTGGGCCATCACAAAATTTTACCAGTAACAGTTCACGTGTTTCAGTTATAAGTGGTCCTCAGAACGCAAGATCTAGCCATTTAAATAAAAAGGGAAACAGTGCTTCTAAAAAAAGAAAGAAAGTTGCTCCTCCCCTGATAGCACCTAATGCTTCCCAGAACTTGGTAACAAGTGACTTAACAGCAATGGGACTCATAGCAAAGAGTATTGAGATCCCAACTGCTAATCTTCATTCAAACGTAATTCCAAATTGTGAACCTCAGGGTTTGGTGGAAAATCTCACACAGAAATTAAATACTGTTGACAATCAGTTATTTATGACTGATGTAAAAGAGAGCTTCAAAAACAGTCTCGAGCCCCATACGGTGTTAGCCCCTTTAACATTAAAAACTGAAAATGGTGATTCCCAAATGATGGCTTTGAATTCATGCACAACCTCAATAAATTCTGATTTGCAGATTTCTGAAGACAATGTCATGCAAAACTTTGAAAAGACTCTTGAGATTATTAAAACTGCTATGAATTCTCAAATACTTGAGGTAAAAGGTGGATCTCATGGTGCTGGTGAAACATCACAGAATGCTCAAATAAATTATAACATTCAGCTCCCTTCAGTAAACACTGTGCAAAATAACAAATTACCTGATTCTTCTCAGTTTTCTTCCTTCATAAGTGTCATGCCAACAAAAAATAACATTTCTCAGTCTGAAGTACTACATAAGGAGGATCAAATACAGGAAATTTTAGAAGGCCTGGAGAAATTAAAATTAGAAAATGATCTATCCACTCCAACATCCCAGTGTGTACTAATAAATACATCAGTGACACTGACTCCCACTCCTGTTAAACCAGTTCCAAATGTCACAGTTATTCAGCCAGTTTCTGAAATGGTAAGCATTCAATTTAGTGACAAAGTCAATAAGCCCTTTGTGTGTCAAAACCAAGGCTGTAACTACAGTGCCATGACAAAGGATGCACTATTTAAGCACTATGGTAAAATCCATCAGTACACTCCAGAGATGATTCTTGAAATCAAGAAGAATCAGTTGAAATTTGCTCCATTTAAATGTGTAGTACCTACTTGCACAAAAACATTTACAAGAAACTCTAATCTCCGGGCACACTGTCAGCTGGTACATCATTTTACAACCGAAGAAATGGTAAAGTTAAAAATAAAAAGGCCCTATGGAAGAAAATCTCAGAGTGAAAATTTGTCAGCCCCACGAGTTCCACAAGTGAAAAAGCAACTAGCTATGACAGAAGAAAATAAAAGAGAATCTCAGCCTGCTTTAGAATTGGGAACAGGAACAGAAAATGCCCTCAGTGATGTGGTAGTGGTCCCAGAAAAACAACTTGCAGAAAAAAAAAGTCCTGAAATAACAGAAAGTTCTTCACAGGTGATTCCCATCGCTTCAGAACAGTCTGATACAAATTCTCTCACAAGCATACAAGCCAAAGGACGGAAAATTAGGAGGCATAAAAAAGAAAAGGAGGAGAAAAAACGCAGGAAACCAGTTTCTCAATCCCTTGAGTTTCCAACAAGATACAGTCCCTACAGACCCTATCGATGTGTTCATCAGGGATGCTTTGCTGCCTTTACAATACAGCAAAACCTGATTCTTCATTACCAGGCTGTGCACAAATCAGATCTACCTGCATTTTCTGCAGAGGTTGAAGAAGAAAATGAAGCTGTTAAAGAAAGTGAAGAAACTGAAACAAAACAAACTATGAAAGAATTTCGATGTCAGGTAAGTGACTGTTCTCGAATTTTCCAAGCGATTACTGGCCTAATACAACACTACATGAAACTTCATGAGATGAGTCCTGAGGAAATTGAAAGTATGACTGCTTCAGTGGATGTTGGGAAATTTCCATGTGACCAGCTAGAGTGCAAATCTTCATTTACTACATATTTGAACTATGTTGTTCATCTAGAGGCAGACCATGGAATTGGAATAAGGACAAGTAAAACAGAAGAAGATGGCATATTCAAGTGTGATTGTGAAGGGTGTGACCGTATCTATGCAACTCGGTCTAATCTCCTCCGACACATTTTTAATAAACATAATGACAAACATAAGGCTCATTTGATTCGGCCAAGAAGATTAACACCTGGCCAGGAAAATATATCAAGCAAGGCAAACCAAGAAAAGTCAAAATCTAAACATCGAGGAACAAAACACAACAGATGTGGAAAGGAAGGAATAAAAATGCCTAAGACCAAACGAAAGAAAAAAAATAATTTAGAAAACAAGAATGCAAAGATTGTGCAGATTGAAGAAAATAAGCCTTATTCCCTGAAGCGTGGAAAGCATGTATATTCTATAAAGGCTAGAAATGATGCCTTGTCTGAGTGTACAAGCAGATTTGTAACCCAATATCCATGTATGATACAGGGATGTACTTCAGTTGTCACAAGTGAAAGCAATATAATTAGACATTATAAGTGCCATAAGTTATCTAAGGCATTTACATCACAACACCGGAATCTTCTTATTGTCTTCAAACGGTGTTGCAACTCACAAGTCAAGGAAACGCCTGAGCAAGAAGGTGCTAAAAATGATGTGCAAGAGTCTGACACGTGTGTATCAGAGAGCAATGATAGCTCAAGAACTGCAGTTCCACAGAAGGAAGTTGAAAGAAATGAAAAAGACGAAGTAGATGAGCTAGCGGAATTGTTTATTACAAAGTTAATAAACGAAGACAGGACAAATGTGGAGGCTCAAGGTGACACCCCTGCCATTGTAAGCCCTGGTTTTCAGGAAAGTAGCCCCTGCCAGTCAGAAAGACAAAAGGCAAACGACTTGAAGAGAGTTAATAAAGAAAAAAATATCTCACAAAATAAAAAAAGGAAAGTTGAAAAAGCCGAACCAGCACCCGCCGTTGAATTAAGCAGCGTGCGCAAAGAAGAAGAAACGGCTGTTGCAATTCAAACCACCGAGGAGCATCCTGCGTCTTTTGACTGGAGCTCATTTAAACCCATGGGATTTGAAGTGTCGTTTCTGAAATTCCTTGAGGAGTCTGCAGTGAAGCAGAAGAAAAACACTGACAAAGACCATCCAAACAGTGGAACTAAAAAAGGATCCCATTCCAATTCAAGAAAAAATATTGACAAGACTGCTGTGACTAGTGGGAATCATGTGTGTTCTTGTAAAGAAAGTGAAACTTTTGTACAGTTTGCCAATCCATCACAGCTTCAGTGTAGTGATAATGTAAAAATTGTTTTAGACAAGAATCTTAAAGATTGCACTGAGCTTGTCTTAAAGCAGCTTCAGGAAATGAAACCTACCGTCAGTCTGACAAAACTTGAAGTACATTCAAATGATGCAGATATGAAAGAAATGAGTTTAGGTAAAGCCACAGGCAGAGGACAGTACTGATAATGTATTATAAATACGTCATTGACAGTTTTATTTTTAATAGGAAGCCATTAAGCATGCTAGAATTGTGAAACTTTTCTTATTTTTTGTTGTTGACATGAATTAACCTGGCCAAAAAGAAAAAAAAAACATGGCATTTGTCATGTAAAACTTTTTTTATCCCTATGGGACTTGAGGAACAGAACCAGTACTTCAGTTATTGTAAATAGTCAAGCTTAACCTCAGATTTCTATCACCTAATTGCCCTTTTCATGAACTAAACTGAATTATGTGTGTGATTGGTATGTTTTCACCAGGTCACTCCTCATGTATAACAGTACCCTTTATTTGTAAATACCTTTTTTGTATATATTTATTATTGTAAATCATTTGCTGCCACCAGCAGTCTGTAAGTCTAAACTATTAAATGACACATTTATATTTGGAATTTTAATTTTTAACTAAGTGATCAAGTTTTTAAAACTGTTCTTTTATTGTTTTAAATTAAGAACTTTTTGAACTAAAACCAGAAACTTTGCCATAGTTCATTGATTTTTACATGAAACATTTATTTACAAGATTACTTTTCACAAAAGTTAGGCACATTATATCAAAACTTTGCTTTGTAAATTTGCCATCCAGGATTTTTGGGTGGTATTTATGCGAAATTAAAGCAGACTCTCTAGCAGTTTCCTGTAGCTGCAGGGTTTTGTTTTTGTTTTTTTTCTTCTTCACTGCTTCTAATTGAATATAGTTACTATGAGTCCATGAAATACAATGGAAATGTGAATAAAGAATTTACTACATTGAAGATTTTAAACATTTGGTATTAAAACAAATCCTTTGTGAATGTGATAGAAACTAGTAGTGTGGAGCTGTGTAAATATTTGAGGTGGTGATTTGTGAAGTAGCCCAGTATTGCCTTAAATAAAATCACATTTCATTTCTTGTTTTATACATGTGATCTTATAAAGGTTTTTTGTTTGTTTGTTTTCCATTTTCTGAGATTTATAGATTGGTGTATAGCTTTAAACTGTATAAAGTTTTGTGGAAAGATTTTTTTAAACATTTTTATAAATCTTAAAATTGATATCATCAAAGTGAGCCCATCTTGTGTTTATAAAATGCAAGAGTCCTTAACATTTATAATTACATAGATGAAACACTTTCTATAAGGAAGTTGGATGTTTTGATTTTACTGTTTATAGATGTTAGATTGTACAGATGTGTTTGTATTTTTTCACCATATCTAATGATACATTTTCATTAGATTGGTCTTCAACAGCAGTATTAGTTGTTATAGTTGATTATTTTTATTATTCAGTGTATAGTTAGCTCTCATAGTTTAGCTTTATTTACCATATTTATACTGTGGATTCACGGCCAGAGGTAAAAGTTAACTTCAGGAGAGTTGATGACCTTACCTCATTTAAAGTCCAACTAAAATCAGTACTGGCAAAAAAGGAAACATGCTTTCATTATTTACTTTTGTTTCTGTTTGCCATAAATAATAGCATTGGTTTTATACTTTGTGTTTGTTATAAACAGTTGCATTCACAATATTATTGGCCTGAGATATTGATGATATTGTGATGTTATGAAAATGTGTATATTCGCTGTGCAACATCAGATTTGCAGGAAAAACGAAGCACTTACTTAACCTCAACTGAAATCGCTGGCACTCTGAATAAATAAGCATGGTCAAGGAGTGAACTATTTTCTTTTGGAAAATATTTTTTTAAGTTTTATTATTAAAGTATTATAGTTTTATTTTTAGGGCCTTTTGAGTTTTATTGAGTAGTTGATTTCACCTCCTTAATGTTTATTACCAATATGCATAAGACTTGACACATTAAAATTCCTACTCTTTGATAAGCCCACTGTTATTTATTAAAATAAAAGTTGTTTTTAATGGGTGATTAATACATGGGTTTTTTTAATTAACAATAATTTAAAACACTGAATAATTTTAATATTAAATTTTTGTTAACAACTGACTTTTCGTACAGTTTTCTTACAAGTTGGCCTAGCTCTTAAAGGTGAACATTTTATTAAAACTGCCCTAGAGAGTGCAGTAGCAAGTGAGTTTGTTTCTGATAATTGTGGTGATGAGCCACTGCAATTATCATTAGGTGAAACTACTAATGTATTGGGCTTTTCTTTTGCTCATTAGCTTAAGAAAATTTGCCACTAAATATTTCTGTAATTGTTCTTCTATCTGTCAGAGGAAAGAATTTGCCAACACTGAATGAAATTTTTAATATTCCAGGTAATGTATGCTAAAAGTAATTATGGGGGAGTGGGCTTTTTAGCATGGAACAAAAAATTATGGTATTAAATAAATATGAATTTATAGGATAGCATGTTGGTAAATTTTAATATGGAATGTTATGCTTAAGTATTAAAAAAGAATCATAAAATATATATATTTTCATGGTATACTTTTCCTCAACCTATTACCTTTGAGATATTTTCTTCCTACAGCCTAAATTTGCCTTGTTTTATAATTAAAAAAAATAGATACTTCCTCTTCTAAACCCAATGAATTTGCATATTACAAATCAAAAGATTCATGTTAGTCAAAATACATTGCTACATGAAATGTAGCAGGTTGGGAAAATTTTAGCTGTGTTAAATTTAACATAGTTAAATTGTAATTTTAAAGGACTAGACAGATTTTTAACAAGGCAAATTTTGATCATCAAGTAAGCAGTCACAGTTGCTGTAGGTAATAAGATGAAAGGACATAATACTGCAGCTAGAGACATCAGGGAGAATGCCTTTTTTTCCCGACAAAAGGAGGTTAAGTAGTTTTGAAAGTGTTTGTAGAGAAAAGGAGTTTTGAAAGATGAGTGCTCATTGAACAGTCTTAGGGTACAGGGAATTCTAGGCTTGGAGGTATGAAGAGGATCTTGTAGTTGTCGTCTCGCAAGTGGTGTGTGGGGAGAGGAAGCGAGTGGGGGAAGCTGAACAGGCTGGTGAGCCAGATCATGAAAGTTCTTGCAGGCCAGTGTTAGTCTTCATTGTGTTACATTTGTAAAAATGATTACTGAATGCATTTGGATTGAACAATGTAATCGCGCATCAGTTTTGGAAAAAATCGTTGGCATGGTATAGAGGATAGATTGGGTAAGTTGGAGATTAATAGGGAGACTTGAACTAGTCCAGGCAAAAAATGATGGGAGCCAGAAGAAATGTTAATAGAGTGGGAAGAGAGACTAGTGGATATCAGAGATGCTAAAAAGTAATGCAGTCTAAGGCAGCCTTTTTCAGAATGCCTTTTGGTGGAAGGTGAATTCTGTGTTCAGATGCGTTTTCTAAATTGCATGTTGTAGCTCCCTCTTAAAGAACCCAGTGCACATTAGCATATTAAAGACTGAAGAGCTACTATAAAGAGGACGTGTTAACTGTTAAAGTGGGAATTGTCCGGGCTTAGTTGACCATGAAAACATTGTTCTTTTTAAATGTTAGTATAGAGGTATATCACGATAAATTAGTACTCCAAGGAACAGACTCCGGGAAATGTTGATCAGAAACGGCATTTAGCCCGTCAGGACTGATAATCAACAGTTGTGCACTAATTCAGCTGTTTAGAAATAGTGATTATTCTGAGGTCAGTTTACCCATCCCAATTGATCTTTTGCTGTATTGGTTGTTAATATTTTGAATATCACCCTCTATTCAAATAATAGTTATTAAACCTCAAGTAAGTACACTTTGGTTAAAATCCAGTTGTCTTACTTACTGAAAGCCCATGACAGCCTCTCTGAATATTCTAATCATACTTCCTGTTTCCACTGTTTTTATTTTATCGAACACATACTAAGCTTCTTTCCCCCACCACAGTCTTTACACATATGCCTGTTGGAATGCCTATTTCTCTTATTTGTGTGACTGATTCCTTATTCATCTGTTCACAGATTGTCACCTCATCCAAGAGACTACCAGATCACTACAGTTTCATGTGTTCATTCTTTATAACAGTTGATTTTAATTCTTACATTTATTTGTTTTAATCTGTGCTGTTCCAACACTGCCACTTATTAAAGAAAATGTTAATATCTGACACGACAACTTAGGAAAATGATGCCTGTTTTTTCCAATGGCCTTGCCCATTATTTTCCTCCATAAATTGGAGTCTTAGACTCAGCCATACCACTTCCAAATCCTGAATTCATATTCCCTTTCCTCAACAGAGTAGCTTACCCACTCAGGACATCGTCACTAAAAACACATCTCATCACTATCACTTGCTGACTATTGTCAACTCACTCCTGTCCTCAGCTTGTTCAGCTCAGAGACTAGATTCCATTTGTAAATTCTCTTACTTTGCAAATATTCTCAGACCATACCCCTCCCCTCTGTCAAAATCTGGAAAAAACCCCAACGCCGCCTATCTACTCTTGAGCAATTGAATGGAAGAAAATTATCCCAGGAGGTAGGTTGATAATCTCAAAACTGCCTAGCAGTTTTTCTGTCGTTTTCCTGTAACTTGCTTCCACAACTTAAAATGACATGTACTTCCCTCATCTCATGATAGCACATTTTGCTGAAGAAAAAAGTTGGACAGGAACCTTTTTGACTTTCCACCGCCAGGTCTACAAATCTGCTCACCAAATCCAGTTCCTCGGATCTATCCCCCTGCTTCTCAGGGAGCTTTCAGTTGACCACTTTCTTGTTTCATCAGTCTTCTTCTAGATCCTTTGCAACAGTTTATAGATAGGCCCTAGTAGCTACTATTTTTGAAAGAATGAGGAGGGAGACGTTCTGTCCAACTATCAACCCCATTTGGTCCCAGTAACAGCTAATCTGAGTTGTCTGCTCAAATACACTCCAATTTCCTCACTTTTCATGTACTGCCACTTTATGTGTTCCTAAGCGCTCCTTAAATGATTCTTGTCATGATCAGTCTCTCTTGCTGCCTCACCTATTAGCTCTTTTTTTTGCCTCCATTCACTGCCTCAGGAGCATTCAGAAGGGTTCATGACTGTCCTTGAGATAGTCTTGGTTTTCTTCCTACCTATGACTCCATTCCTAATTCCTCTTCCAGCACCTTATCTCTGGCTGCTATGTCTCTCTGCACTCCCTTTGGATGATTGAGTTCCTTCTGTGGAGGTTAGCGTCATCGGTGTATCTCTTCCACCCATATTTGTGCCTCAGAGACAAACTTTGTAGTTCCAGGCCTTTATGTTCAGCTGCCTACCTCATACTCAAGCATGTCATGTTCGGATTGTTATGTCCTTCTCCCCTCTACCCTCCGCCTATTCCTCTACCAACATTTCTTATTTGGGTCAGTGAAGGCATCGCCTGGTTTTCTGAAGCCAGGCTCTTTGATGTCATCATACCAATTCTTGTCCTTCCCCTATGCTTGGTCACAGTTGATCATTCCTGCCTCTTAAGTAGAAAGGAACCCTTCTGTGTCTCGCCGTGTCATAACTCGAGTCCAAATCATTTCCATCTCTAGTTATCTGAACTACTATCGCATTCTTTCTACTGGCTTGCTTCTAAAATTTTCTTCTGTAATTTTTCTACCAAGCAACTAGATTTGTTGTTAAGTTATATTGGAAGAGAAAAAGCTCATTTTTACACTGCACTTTGAATAGAATATGTGCATTCTTTACTATGGTTCATACCTTTTCTCTGAGCACATGTCACTGTTTTCCTTTGCGTGTTGTGTTCTAACCATGTTGATTTTCTCAGAGTTCCTCAAACCAGCCACCGTCTTTCACTCCTGAAGGTCCTGGCATTAGCTGTTCCTTCTGCTTGGAATGCTATTTTTACTGTGTTCTAATTACTCATTCTTCAAGTATTAGGCCTCTAGCCCCACATGAGAGATTGTTCTTCCAGGCATTCAGTTTCCTTGATGACACACCACACGTTGTAATTGTTTTTTTGTTTTTTCTGCTTTATTGATTTCCCCCACCCCTGACTAAACAATTGGGTCACCTACCACTATGTCTAGTGCCTGGTATAGTACCTCTCACATAGTAGTACTTACCAGTCGTAAGTATTGAATGTTTAAATGGTGATGAAGAAAACGTGGGAGTCTGACTTCACAGACTTCAGAGTCTCATTACACAATTATTGTAAGTGTTATAACGGAATGATCCAGCATGTTACGATCATATGTAATAGAGTGAGAATGTGATACCACATAGTCTGTGGTCACGGAAAGCAGTAAGTAGAGATTAGGGAAGGCAGTGAAAACTCCAGGCTAAGGGAAAAGCCTATGGAAAATGTTCTAACAGGAATGACTTTGGAGGGTAGAAAGGTGGTAAGAATAGAATTTAAAGGGAACAAGGACAGGTGAGCAAGGGCCAGGTTGCTTAGTGTCTTGTACTTTGTCCTAAGCATTGAGTTCACCTTTTGATTTTAAGCAGAGGCATGAGATTTTTGTGTTTTCCAAAGTTCACTCTGGTGAGAAGCATTCCAATGGGGAATTCAAACAGGCCAGTTAGGAAGGCTGTCCAAGTCATCCAGGGAAGAGAGGATACTGACTTAGAGGAGAGGGAGAAAAGTAGGTGGACTTGAGAGACATAAAATTTTGACAGGACTTGATCATTATGAGTTATGGGAAAGAAGGGAAAAGAAAGAAGTAGAGGAAATTGGAAGCTTTTGGTTTAAATGTACCATTTATTCAGGCAGGTAAGACTGGAAGAGGAGCAGTTTCATGAATGGATGATTGGCTTAGGGAAAAAGTGTGTAGAAAAGAGCTGACCCCTGAGGAACCCACTGTCTTAAAAATAGATGAAAGGGAAAAATCGCCGGACTTGGTGGCTCAGCCTGTAATCCTGTGCTTTGGGAGGCTGAAGTGAGTGGATTGCCTGAGCCCGCGGGTTCGAGACCCACCTGGGCCACTTGGCGTAGACCTCATCTCTACAATAAATCAAAAATCAGCCGGGTGTGGTAGCACGCACCTGTAGTTCCAGCTACTTGGGAGGCTGAGGCAGAAGGATCGCCAGAGCCCAGCAGGTCAAGGCTGCGGTGGCCAGGAGTGGCCACTGCACTCCAGTCTGGGCGCCAGAGTGAGACGCCAACTCCAAAAAAAAAAAAGGGAAAAAATCATGAGAATAGTAGGATGAAAGTATTTAAAGGAGGTGTATGGGGGGGGGGGAATCTCCCCAAATGGAATTTATTAAAAACTGTATTTATCCTTACATGTTTAAGCTTCAGTCACCTTCAAAGTACTCTCCATTTGATGCAAGACATTTTTCCACTGCTCAGAATAGTTTTGAACTTGTCAATTTGATGCCTTTTAGTGCTTCTGCTGGTTTTTGTTTCACCTCTTCCATGTTGGCAAAATGTTTCCCTTTGAGGACTTTTTCATCTGGGGAAACTAGTGGCTTAGGGTGATATCCAGTGAACCAGGAGGGAGGGAGGGGCACGGGGATCATGCTGTTTTTGATTCAAAGCCCAGCTCAGTGTGGGCAGGTTCCTGTAAATCACCCATCGTGAAATGGGCAAAGGCATGGAAAAAATCTCAACAACAAAAAAAATTTCACTGAAGCCAAAGGTAGCCTCACAACAGTGCTAGCTATTTCACTGATGTCGATGGGTTCCGAACACTTTCCTAGTGGGGAAGCCTATAATAACAAGGGGCCCACCTCCAAGAAATAATTCTGGTCTTTTGGGGGTACCCCCAGTAAACAGTTCTATTACATTCTACAGAGATAAATTAGATAAGGATTGTAAGTATCCTTTAGATTTGGTGGTAAGAAAGTAATCAGTGCTTTGCAATAATTTAGTTTTAGTGGAAGCCAGTTGAAAGTAGATGAGGATTACAAAGAACAAATACAAACACCTATTTTTGGAAAGCTTGTAAAGGAGAGGAGAATGGTAGCTGGCAGATGTAATGGAATCCAACCAGAGTTTATAAAATGGGAAGATGGAACACGTTGAACATAGGGAAGGATTTGGCAGGGAGGTTAAGATGTGTGGAATAGCCTATACTGTGAAATGCCTAAGTTCCTGGCTTGGAATTTGTGACTGATGATGTTTTCCGAGGTAGTACAGAAGGAATAGGATTGAAGGAAAGGTTATCACTGAGTTTGAGGTTCCTGTGGTTCAGGCAGAGAAGTATAGTGAGCAGTTCTTTATAGGAGAAACTACAGTTTGGGGTTTTAAATGCCTTGAGGGCAACTGGCATCTTTTACCTCCTAAACTTGTAGCCCCAGTTTTGGGTTATAGTAAACAACGTTGTTGGATTTGAAGGAAGAAGGAAAATCAATCTTTAGATCTGATTTACAAGCATAAGTTTGGGAGTTAACTATTTTTAACCCAAGTTTGAGGAAGGAGAGAATGACATGCCCAGAAGCCATATAGGAAAGGATAGATAGCCATGGTGAGAAACCCCGAGCATCATTTTGTGGGCAGAAGAAAAGGCCAGCAAAGAAGCCTTGGGAAGGAAGGATCGGAAGGATCAAGTGAGAACCAAGAAAAGGGATGAGTGTATAGAGTGTTGTGAAAGCCACAGGAGAGAGATTGGTGAAGGTTGGAGACCAGTGAAGAGTAAGAATAAAGAATTGACTAGAATTAACTGTTGGTGGTCATTGATCTTTAGAGAAGTGTTTTTGGATGTCAGATGTTTTATTTTTTAGTTGACTTGTAAATGAGGTAAGAAAGTGAAGGCAAGGAGTTGTTGTTCACAGATGTGGACAGGTAAGTACTTATCTTGCTTCAAAAAGAAAAAGAAATTGTTCAGCACCTGATCTTATTGTGAGGGTTTTTAAGATGAGTCTTGCATATTTGGGGGCTCTAGGAAGATACCTACTAGAGAGGTAGAAGTTAAGGTAGCCTAGTAGATGGAACCTGATCCCAAGAACAGGGTGAAGTATTAGCATTACAAAGTAAAAGGGCTCCCTCTTAATCTGTTAAGTAGACATGTTAAGATTCTTGTTAGGAGGGAAGGAAGTAAGTTTCTGCTTGACAACAAACCTTAGAAAAGCAGGAAATGAAGGTTTGGAGGAAATTTGAGATGAAGACTGGGAGCAGGAGCTGAGTGGGGGGTACGAAAGGATCACTGATCAGCTAATGCGAACTGTTTCTCACGTTCAAGGCCCAGCTGACTTAGGAGAGCCTAGCGTAGCGACCGCATCTGCATGGTTATGTGGCATTCCTCATGATGTTCCTCTGGATGGAAGAGGAAGAGGGAGGTGGTTGCATAGTCCTGGTGGAAGTGGTGCATCAATGATTTGAGTCTGGACGGGGTAGGAAACAGCCAAGCGGACAGATGAAAAGAGTGGCGGTCTCGGTGGTGTCAGAGAGAAGGCACAGTGGGAGTAAGGCCGAGAGTTTGGTCTGAAAGACGGGGACGTTCATGTTTAAGATTTTAGAAGTAATGCAGCTTGCAGTGTCTAAAAATGGCCATTGAAGTGCATTACTGAATTCAAATGTAGATGAGCTCTGGTTCTAATTGATGGGCTGGGCTGTACACAGAACATGCCCTTGGTAGACACCAGTGTCAGAAGACGGAATCAAGTGCTTATATCCTAAATTCAGAGACTCAGTGCTTCCAGGCTGCGCGGTACGTGTAAGGATTCTGAGAAAGCAGTTTCTTCAGGTGTCGTTTTGGGAGATCCAGGTTCACTTAAGATGAAGTTGCAGTGTGTAAGCCTGTGAAGCCGTAAAGAACAGGAATTCTAGAGGGAGCCTTTCCGGGGAGCATATGCAGAGGAAGGCAGAGGAGAATGAGAATAGTCGAAGTGGGAGTATAAGTAATAGGAGAGTTTTTGGGTTTTGGTGTCCAGAGAAATAAGCTTTATGATGGCATTCTTCAGTTCCAAGGCTGCAGTCTAGCAGGAATCTGCTGATGTCAGGCCTTCCTAGGCCTAGGCTCCAGGAATCAGTCTGCTGATGATAGTAACAGTTGGCATTTATTGGCTGCTCCTGTGTGATAGGCACTGTGCTAAGAACTTTCCTTGTAGTTCTGTTTATTCTTAGCCCAGCTCTAAGTTAGGTAGGTGTTCTTATCTCTACTTTAGGGTGAGGAAATTGAGTAAGATGAGGAAAGGCTATGTGTCTTGCCTAAGGGTTACACACAGGTAGTCTGTGGAAAAGCTGAGAGTTTAAACCAGGCACATTGACTCCAGAGCTTATGCCTGCCTTGATTTGGAGAATAACATAATAGTTAATAATAGCCAAGTGAGATAATAGATTGCTCAGTGTTTTTAGCTGGAAGACGCCATAAGAATTATCCTGGGCCAGGCACAGTGGCTTACATCTATAATCCCAGCACTTTGAAAGACCAAGGTGGGAGGATCCCTTAAGCCCAGAAGTTTGAGACCAGCCTGGGCAACAGAGTGAGAGCCTATCTCTACTAAAAACTTACTTGATCATGGTGGTGCCCCTGCAGTCCTCGCTACTCAGGAGACTGAGGCAGAAGTTAAGGCTGCAGTGAGCTATGATCGTGCCACTGCACACAAAAATACTTTTAAAATGCAGTTGCCAGAAAAGTGTTATCTCTAGGTAATTAGAAAACAGTGTTAGATACTGATTTGTAAATGATACTCTTCTTTTTTAGACCCACATTTATTCTACATATTTATTTTTTGCCTGGGGCTTTCATTAATATTGATTCCTCCAAAAAGAAGAAGTTTCTGAAGCCCACACTGGAGCCATGAGGGAGACTGTGGTGGTGATGAGGGTGGGAAGGGCAGGAGAGCACAGGAGTTGTCTCCTGAAGAGCCGCGCTGCGGTCATGTGCTCTCGAGCCGAAGACGCTGCAAGCAATGGAATGAGAAGCAACTATGCAGTCTTTGAATGGATTCTGAACTGCTTTGGCCAGTGTGTATTGGGAGGTTTTCCTTGCTGACCTTAGCTGCCAGGTTTCTGTTTGTTTCCCATAATAGCTGTGAACATGCCCAGAGAATGTTCAGAACGTTCCCTGTGTGGGTTGTACAGACCACTCCGGGTGTCCTAGACCCCCATCCCCTTAGGCTGGAGAAGAGGAGTGGACCCCAAGATGGCAACCGTGACCCTCAAGTGCCAAGGTCCCTCTGGAGCAGTGAAGTGTTCGAGAAGGGTTCTGAGGACACGGGGGGTTTCCAGCTATTCAGGAGCAGATCACCAGGTGATTCTTCACTGGAAACATGTCTGTGAGTCCTCTTCTTGCCAAGTCAAATTGTAATCCCAGGATCACAGTTGGGTATTCATTTATGCAGCTTAAACTTTGATCTTCACAACCCAACCTGCCCCATGAGAACATGAGGAAAATCAGCGATCCCATTTTATAGCTAAAGACAGAGACGCAGAGGGAAATGCAATGACTTATAGCAGCAAACCTGCAAAACAGTTCTCCTGACCCCTGACTTCTGAGCGTCTTCTCTGCTGTCCTACTTGGTGATCGTGTTGCCGTTTCACGGCAGAAGAATGAAGGTTGGGAGGTTCAAGAATACACAGAAAGTTTTTAGGTTTCATTGCAAATACAGGAAGCCATCTTTGGGTAAAGAAGGCAAAATTAGAAGTTCTTGTCATGTTGATATCTTCCATTTAAAGCCTTTTAAAATAGTGTATGTTGCCAGTATGAAATGAGAAACGGCAGTAATTCTTTGAACAAAATCGTAATCTCAAACCAGTTCCCAGTCATAGCAGATGAGCTAGCAGTATGAAAAACAACAGCCGCTTTGCCGGAGTGAAAAGACCAGAACCCTGGAAGGCTCTGTGTGATAGTGGTGGGCCGGTTCCAGCATGAAATAGTGGTTGGTTCTGTGTAATCACTGAGTTTTAGGAGTGCATTATTGGGGGGTCTCTTTTCCTCTCCCCTGCCACAAAACTGACATCCCTGATAATGACAGAAAAGCTGAATTTAGATTTTGAAACTCACTCTCTCTCTCTATATCTGGTAGACCGCTTTCCTTAGAAGTACAGCACTGAAGCGAAGGGCATTCTCCTGCAGAGTTTTCACATCGTATACACACAGTTGGGCCCTCAGCGAATTACAAAGTGCCAGCCAAGCTCAAAGGCCCCAGGAGAGAGGCTTGGGAAGTACCAGGCTGAGGACTGGCTCTGCCTCCATAGTGAAGAACCACAGGTAATGTTTTATAAGCAGTCATGAATCAAAGCCCGTTCTGAGTTCTTCATACATCAATGTTATCTTAGTTATAACTAAGAAAGGAATTAGCTGGCCTTCACTGTAACTGACAGAGTTTTCACCTGTGTGTCACCACCTGGGTCTATTCAAGGGACCCATGTGTTCTCGGTGAGTCAGGTTAGCAATCCTAGAACATTGCTTGAAGAAAAATGTAGATAGTAATCAATAGTATGCATGTATGTGTGCATACACACCTTCAACAAAGAAAGCAAACACTGTAGGTGACTTCCATATCCTGTTGGAGTGGTAAGAGAGACCATGTCACTATTTGGCAAAATCTACATTCAGGTCCTTTTATTATCTTGCTTTCCCATCTTCGTAAGAGGCCATGTTCATATTGGCTTTATCCAAAAAGTTACATATGCTCCTTTTCATCAAACATGTATGCATAATCTATTCAATAAATAAATATTCAGATTTTTTTTTGAGTGCTTGTCTCTCAGCATATTTTTTAAAATTAGGCGATTTGCTTCACTTGTAGCTGGAGTTGGTCAGGAGGAAAATTAGAGGTGCAGTTAACTTTCATGCTGCATACAAAATAAGTGTAGAGGTGGACGTGTGTGTGTATAAAGCTTACCCATTTCATAGGCTAACTTGCCTGGCGTGGTGGTTGGTTACTGACTTGCACAGGATTAGAGACCACAAGATGGCAAGCTAACACTGGAAATGTGTATATATGGTTAAGGTCTGGAAATTGAACCAGAGATGACCTTCCTGTTATATTTTTTCTTAAGGGACTTGGGTTAATATGTGGTGGTCATAAGTTAAAGTTTAAGAACTTTTAAAGAACTTAAAGTTCTTAAAGTACAGTTTTGTTTTTTAAATTGGGAGATGACTGACACATTAGCTGTTCATCCATTTTAGGATAAAATAGACCAGCCTTCATCATGGAGACAGTCTAGACACACCTTGCCTTGATTATACATATTTAGTTCTCAAACAGGGTAAAAAAAAAAAAAAAATGCAACACAATTGGTTATTACATGGATATGCCAATATTCCAAAGAATTTTGAAAGAATTATGTACAGAGAATTTCTGAAATACAATTTAGAGTTTTTAAATAACTAGATTCTTGCGTGATCACTTCATATAACATCGGGCAAGTCTAGGTTGAAGTCACCTCATTTGTAAGTATCCCTAAGATTTCTTCCAGTTCCAGAATATCATAACTCTTGAGTTTATACATTATAGTTATACTGTAAGGTTGTGGCGGAGCAACCGCTGTGGGTTCATCCCTGAAAGGTAAAATGATGAAGGACATAGTTCTGGCCTGCATTCAAAATACAGTTTTGGCCGGGCGCAGCAACTCACGCCAGGCTGAGGACTGGCTCTGCCTCCATAGTGAAGAACCACAGGTAATGTTTTATAAGCAGTCATGAATCAAAGCCCGTTCTGAGTTCTTCATACATCAATGTTATCTTAGTTATAACTAAGAAAGGAATTAGCTGGCCTTCACTGTAACTGACAGAGTTTTCACCTGTGTGTCACCACCTGGGTCTATTCAAGGGACCCATGTGTCATCCCAGCACTTCAGGAGACAACGGGAGTTCAAGAGCAACCTGGGCAACAAAGCAAAACCTCTTCTCTACAAAAAATCAAAAGTGAGCTGGGCGTGGTGGCACACACCTGCCGTACCAGGTACTCAGGAGGCTGAGACAGAGGATCACCTGAGCCCAGGAGACGAAGCTGGGGTGAGTGATGATCATGCCACTGCACTCCAGCCTAGGTGACAGAGAGACCCTGTCTCCCCACCCCCTCAAAATGCTTACAATTTGGTGGGGGTGCAACTAATACAGAGATGAGTAGGTCGGGCACAGTGGCTCACGCCTGGAATCCCAGCACTTTGGGAGGCCAAAGTTGGAGGATTGCTTGAACTCAGGAGTTCAAGATCGGCCTGGGCAACGTAGTGAGACCTCGTCTTCACCAAAAAAAAAATTAGCAAGGTATGGTGGTGCACACCTGTAGTCCCAGCTACTCGGGAGATTGAGGCAGAAGGATTGCCTGAACCCAGGATATTGAGGGTGCACTCCAGCCTGGGCATCAGAGTTAGACTCCAACTCAATATATATTTATCTATATACACTTAGGGATAAATGATACAATAAAGCTGTGCATTGCTAGTTACAATACCTAACGTTTTTTGAATAGCTTCTATGTGCCAGTGCTTTGCATGGACTACCTCATTCAATCTGTACCGTAGCCCTCTGAGATATGTATTATTACTCATCCCCATTTTATATCACATTTTGCTCTCTGACAAATATTTGATGCCAGCCTTAAAATTAGAATTTCTCAAGATGGAGAAAAGAATGAAATATAAAACATTAAGTACTTTGTATGTCACTGTAATGTCATTATTTTAAAGAAGGTAGAGAAATCCTATTTACACCAGTAATATGGAACTACCTACATTGTTTATGTTTTGAGCTGTCCTGTTATTATACGTGAAATCTGCTTTCAAAGGTGATTTTGTTCATCGGAAATCTTTCTTTGGACTAGGGTTTATATGGTGATATAGTCAACACAAGGCCTCATTTTGCTATTGCCCTATATATTCTAGGTGCTAGAACCATAGGATCCTGAAGGCTTGAAAATAAATTTGTGTAAGGCTGAAGCGGAAGGGTTGCCTAAGCCCAGCAGGTCGAGGCTACGGTGACCATAACAGCGTGCCACTGCTTTCCAGCCTGGGCAACAGAGTGAGATTCCAACTCAATTAAAAAAAAAAAAAAATTGGAGGCTACCTAACTATACCATATACAACCCAAAATATTCTTAAACATCTCTTTCAATATTGGGCATCTCACTACTTTTTGGGCAATCATTTCATTGAGACAGTTCAAATTAATAAAACTTTCCAATATTAGGATTTTGAAAACTCTTTGATTTTCTCTCATTGATCCTGGTTTTACAACTTTGGAATATGAAATAAGCTATTTGTCTTTTAAGCACTGGAAAAATACTTCCCTATAGTCTGGATACAAACCTTTACTAATACTAGTTTAATTAACTTTTTTTAAAGGGGCAGGGTTTTATAGTACGCTTTGCTCATGTTAAGGTGGTGAACAACTAAAACTCCAAGGACTTTATGTCATGAACTAATATGTCTTGACCTCATATTGAAATCTAAAATCTTTGTGCTTAATTTTTACTTGTTGCATTTCATCTGACTTATTCTGAACAAAATTCTACCCTGGTACAATTTTTTAAAATCATGTTTCAATCCTGGCATTCAACATCTAGGCATTTATTCTGTCTTTGGTAGCTACAGGCATGCCTCTGACTTTATCCTAGTCACTGATATGAATGTACTTAGGAACCGTTTTGGGCTGTAAGTGAAAGATCAACAAGGCCATGACATATCAGGTAGGAGTTACGTTGTCTCTCACAGAATAACAGGCAGATGGTAGGAGACAGGCAGTTCAGAGCTGAGAGGCAATTCCATAATTAGCACCAGTGTCTTCCAGGAGCCCACCTTGCTTCTTCATAAGTTCTCATGTCCATTCTCAAAGTCACTTGCTGGCAGAAAGATACTCTCTGCGTCCTATCCCTGGCTACGATGGGATGTGTCACTGGAAGGGGAGGAGGATGGATAAGACAGGCCAGCTGCACTTTTTCAGTGACTTTTCCCAAAACACTAGCCAAAAAAACTCTTGTTGCTTTGGCAAGAAGATAGTCACACGGCTACCTCTACAGACAAAAGAGACCGAAATATGCACCTTTTTAGCTAGGCATGTTTCCATCCCCAACAAAATCAGATCCTTTCAGTTGGAGAGGAGAAAACAGTGGGCAGATGAGAGATAGCAGTGGTAAAAGGGATACAAAGCTTTTTTCCAAGAGGCTTTGAGCTCCTAAGTACCAGGGACCTTAAGTTGCGGGGATACAGGGATATAGAGAGATGAATAAGACAAAGCCTTTGTTTGACCTTAGTCACAGTCAGTAGTTTTTAATGACATCATCAAATTAATACAATGAGCAGCAATCTGCTCTTAGAATATTGGTTTATCAGGTTTGCTTACCTTCCACATCAAGTCAAATCTCAAGTTACTGCACTTTGCCTTGAGATAAATCCTTTTAAAATGAAAGCTCTAGCTGGGCTCGGTGGTTCAGCCTGTAATCCCGCGCCTTTAGGAGGCTGAGGTGAGTGGATTGCCTGAGCCTGCGGGTTCAAGAACCGCCTGGGCAGCGAGACCTCATCTCTACAATAAATTAAAAAAAAATCAGCCGGGCGTGGTAGCGCATGCCTGTAATTCCAGCTACTCGGGAGGCTGAGGCGGAAGGATCGCCGGAGCCCAGCAGGTCAAGGCCGCGGTGGCCGGGAGTGGCACTGCACACCAGTCTGGGTGACAGAGTGAGACTCCAACTCAAAAAATAAAAAAAAAATGAAAGCTCTTGGCTAGCCTAGTGATTAATACATCTTTTAGTAACAGGGTATTGATGATTTAGTTAACTTTTTTTTTTTAATTGGAAAATTAGAACTGTAGCCACATGCAGATCTGGGCATTCTTTTGTACAGGTCGTTGAAAAAAAAAGTCCCACCAGCTCTGATGAGAAGAAAACCTGTGCCCAGGAGCAAGATCTGTAACCAGAAAGTGGGGAGGAAAAATGCTGAACAGTCAATCACTGCAAGTCAGGAGCCGCTTGAGGGAGACCTCTGTTAAGTGATCTGCGAGGCCTGGTGTGTTGAGAAAAGGGTTTGAGGAAAACCTGTGATTGGTTGCTTGCCCTGCCTTAATTAACTGCATGTCCCTGGAAAAAGTGACTACCTTTCCTGATCTCTGAGGCCACTGCCTGCTCGATGGACCCAGAAAGTTTCAGGGTGGACCAGGTGAGGTGAGTCTGTGAGAGCAGGACACAGTGATAGAAACTACACCCTTGAAGAGCCTGAAAGCAGTGGACATTTTCATCAGCAGGAATTATGCGTTACATCTTGGAAGGTACATAGCGCGGTGTCTGGCTCCCAGGTGCTATTAATTTGTTAAGAGCAACAATAAAGATGGTAAAATTAACTGCCAATTTCTCTCAAATACTTTGAGTCTTCACTGACCCTAAGAAAGCTGTCAAATTGTTCTCATAGGAAGCTCATTTTGTAAATTAAGGTACTAACAACAAGTGTCAAGGAGTAAAGGCATCACTCAGCTTCCTGCTTAAACATCTTTGTTTCCATTGGCCTTGTTCACATCACCTCTCAGTTTCATCTCTAGGCGAGGTGGAGATGTAAGGAATGTCCATGTCCAGGCCATCTGACTTCTTCACTTGGGCAGACCTTGCCATAACAGATGTAAAAAGGCTGAGCTCCCCCAAAACCTTTGTGGCATCAAACTCATCCCCAGACTGAAAAAGTCCTTTGGCTCCATTTCAATTCTGCACCCTGAGGTCCTGTTTTCTAGATTCTGTACCATGCTCAGAACCTAAGTAACTCAAAAACCTAAAATCTCTTTAGCCACCTATCACTGTCAAAAAACAGAAAAAGATCTGTGGTAACTTGCATTTGTGAAGGCTAGATGTTTTCATGCAGATGGCAAAGTGCGTGGGTGTAAGTTCTTAGGTACACCAGCGATCTATGAAATAAATTGAAGAAAAGAAAAGGCACAAAAGTCACCTTTTTCTTTGTTGTCTGGATCATAGTTGTTAAGATAGAGATTATGACCACTGTTGGTGACATGGTCTGTAGACCGCGTGTTGAACCAAATAACCTTCATTGTGCATGAACTGTAATGAGGGCAGGGCATGGAACACATGACATAATTGGTTTTAGTTAAATTTTTTTTTTTTTTTGAGTTGGAGTCTCCCTCTGTCGCCCAGACTGGAGTGCAGTGGCCACTCCTGGCCACCGCAGCCTCGACCTGCTGGGCTCCGGAGATCCTTCCGCGTCAGCCTTCCAAGTAGCTGTGTGCGCTACCACACTTGGCTAATTTTTTATTTATTGCAGAGATGAGGTCTCGCCAAGTTGCCCAGTTGGGTCTCGAACAGGCAATCCACTCACCTCAGCCTCCCAAAGCACTGGGATTACAGGCTAAGCCACCAATTCCGGCCTAAAATTACATTTTTATGCACAGACTTCCTGTTACGAAATTCCCAGGGGGAAAAAGTACTTTCTGAGTTATTGTTACCAAGCAGCTTTGTAAATCCTATTCTAAAATTGTCAGAATAAGTTTTATTTCGCAGAATAATCATACCTAGTGCCGTCAAGTAGAGATATCAATGACAGCCAAAGAGCATTGCAAGACACCTTCATTTTTATTCTAGAGAACTTCACAGGTAGAATATTAAATCCAAACTATGTATCTGTGAATTTTTTTAATAGAAAAGTAAAACAAAGTTTTACTCTTCAAGTGATAATACCTTTTTTTTTTTTTTTACATTTTTTGCACCACTGTAACAACATAATATGTATCTTACTATATCTGTCCTAGCAGGAGATGCTTCAGCAAATTGTAGGTGAACTGTGACATATTGTGTATCCCTGATTATAAAAGGACCAAGGAAATTAACACAAAGTATTCTGATGTTCTTATGGTTAAAGAGAAGTGTTAACTAATTATCAAGTGGGCCTGTCCTTTTGGATGGCCTCTGTGCTGCAGATCAATGTGCTGCTTTCTGTGGGACCTACATTCCCCATAACTCTGCAGTAACCCTTTCCAGTGTCAGCTGGTTCAGGCCTAAGTAGGATATCTCCTAGTTAAGTTTGTGCTTCATTTGGAGATCTCTAAAATGATGGCTATTTTCCCCCTTCCCTAGTCCACTTATCTCCAAGGATGTCCAAACTGGTAAGAGGCCTCCAGGTGGCTGCTACCCTGTCCTGCCCTGGAGTCTTTCTCTGCAAGGATTGCATATGACTGCGTGAGTGGAGCTTGGCTGCCACTTTCAGCTTGGAGGCCATCACATTTGTCAGAAATATCACTTTTTATATTTCCCAGTTCACTGTACATAAATTGTAATTAGACAGTTACAATAAATAGAAAACTGACAGCGTTTCTTTCTTTTCTAACAGGTCGACGCTTTTTTTTTTTTTTGAGTTGGAGTCTCACTCCATCACCCAGGCTAGAGTGCAGTAACACACTCATCGCCACCCCAGCGTCAACCTGCTGGTCTCAGGCCATCCTTCCGCCTCCACTTTCCAGGTAGCTGGAACTATAGGTGTGTGCTACCAGGCCCAGCTAATTTTTTGATTTATTGTGTAGCTTTGAGATCTGGCCAAGTAGCCCAGGCTGTTCTTGAACCCGTGGGCTCAGGCAATTCCCTCCCCTCAGGCTCCCAAAGTGCTGGGATTACAGGCTTGAGCCATCGCACCCAGTCAGGTCTAAGCTCTTAAAAGAATGCTGTGAGTTAGATTTCTTCAGACTAATGTGCACTTAACTGTTCAAAAACAACATATATCTACACACTGGAAAACCAGACAACAAAACAATAAGACCTCTGTCTAGTGTTTACAATTGACAGCACACTGACCATTTCTTAACAATTCATCCCAAATGATATGAAGGCAGGCACCCTTTGTCTTCCAACTCAGCTTAGGTCTTGCTGAAGGGGAATGCCGATTTTCTTTATTTAACCACAAAGTAGCTTTGCTTCAGGTCACTGGGATGTGTTCATGGCCAAGTCTGAATGGTGGTTCTGGAGCAGGGAAGGGGCCCCTGTCTCACCACATCCAATGCACCTGAGGCTGCGGCACACACACACAGAGGACTTGAGTTTGGGGGACAGCACTTCATAAAGCACTTAAGGACCAAAAAGCTCAGTTCAGCGACAGTCAACACAGTGCACAAGCATGAGGTAATGACCAAGAAGAGGATAAAGATCGTCTTCTCAGTGGGTTTGGGGATGAAGCAGTCCACAGTGTTGGGGCAGGGTTTCACGGCACACTTCATAAGGTAGGGAACACTGAAGCCATGGTACAGTTTATAAAACAAAGCAAGGAAGCCAATTTCAAGACCAATTTTAACCATGAGGCTGATGAGGTAACTGTACCGTAGGCCGCCATCCATTGTACCCGGGCTGACATAGAGTTTCTTTTGGTGCCTTAGCTCTCTATTCTCACAGTAGACTTCATGTAGAACCACCAAAAGTGAAGGCGTGGAGACCATGATGAGCTGTAGGGCCCAAAGTCTGCCCTGGGAGATGGGGAAAAAGTAGTCAAAACACACATTTTCACAGCCAGGCTGTCCAATGTTACACTCGAACTCTTTCTGCTCGTCTTTCCACACCTGCTTTGCTGGCACCACGTAGAGCAGTACACGGAAGACGAACATGACAACCAGCCAGATTCGCCCAATCCCTGTTGAGTATTTATTTACTCCACCTAGGAGGCCTCGGGGGAATGTCCAACTCATGATGTAGTCTCAAAAGGAGGCAAGGCTCTGCAAAAGAAAACAATTTCTTTCTCTTTTATTGATAGTTTCTTCTATCTTGTTTGAGGGATTATGGGAAGTAAATGCCAATTTCTGCATTATAGACACTCTGAATGTTTATGGCTCTCTAAGATTCCCATAGGATATGTTATCTTTTATACAAAGATAACACGATGGGTCCATGGGCATCATGGATCCCATGCCCACTTTCATTTAAAATTTGCTTGGCCATCCACCCTCACACACTATCCCATTTTCAAACAATTGTGGGGTTCGCAAGATCTTTCTAGTTTGTTGCTTAACTCTAAAGAGAAGTGGGTTATGTTACTGATCTGGAATTAGATATAAATCCCGAGTGACCCTGGTACCTTGAGATATCCTTTGAGATATCCTTTAAATGCCAGGTTGTTGAAGTTGTAGTCTTTATACACTACTTTTTTAATGCCCTTCCCACATCCGTAAGGGTTATTCCCTGCCTCCACCTCCTGTTAGTTCTCATATCCCATATCAGCAGTTGAACTTGCCTACAATTTGATAGTGAAAAGTGAAGCTCTCAGAGATGAACTTGCTCTGCTCCCTCACCCTCCAGACTGGCATCCACCTCAAACTTAACTGCTTTACTCAGTGTGGAGGGAAAGGGCTCCCTCTTCTTGCCTCAAAATAATTATTTCAGCTCTCCATCCCAGTCTTGATCAATATATCTTCCCTGTTCCATATTCTGAATCTTCAACTTCTACTGTCCCCTTCCCCTCAGCATACAAATAGGCTTATGTATTGTCTGTTTAGGGGGGTAGAGGGATAATCTTCATTAGTTTCTCTTTCTGACAGTCCATCTTCCTTTCTTATTTCTATGTCCCCAACTGTTATTTACTCAACTCACTGAGTCTAGTTATTCTGCTCATCGCTGTAGTTAACATTTCATGCTAAAGTCAGCACTACCATTCAACACGCCAAACCTTCTGGACGCTGGATTTTATGCAATTTTCCTGCGACATTTGACACTGTTGCCTGCAGGGTTGTTGACGCTCTTTCAGCCTTGGGTTCCACATGACTCCACCTTCTCTTCCTGTTGCTCTGCTCTGCCTAGTCGTTGCTGTGTCCAGCTCCTAAGAGTTCTGTCTTCCACTCATTTCTCACTCTCTGTGCACTCCCTAGAAAATCCCATTCATTCCTATGGATTCAGCAGCTGTTTTCAGGTTCCTGAAATCTTTGGCTCCTCCCCTGACTTCCATATCTCACGGCCGCGTGGGATCGTCTAAATGTACCACAGACATCCCAAACTTGGCAAGTCTACAGTCAAATCCATTCTCTTCACTGCCCTTTCATTTCATTGAATGGCATCACCAACACTCAAGCATCCAAGTCCGAAATCTTATGCTCAGTCTAGACTCCTCTCTCATGACCCTTTTTAATTGCCTACCAAGTTCTTCGGATTTGTCCTAAACATAGCTCAAGTTCCTCTCCAAGTCATGTCTGGAATCTCTCTCACCCCTGCTTCCCTCCCGCTACTTTCTATTTCCAGTCCCAACATCTCCTCCCTGTCCCTCCTAGGACATCCTCAGTGCTGCTTAATTCTCTTACACATCTCTCCATCTCTTATACTTTTCCTTATGAAAGCTCATAAGAATCTGGAAAGTCTTCTTTTCCATTTCCATGACGTTGTCTTTCTGGCACTTTCCACCATGTCATACTGGACTCTGTAGGATGGATCCTGACTTTTGTTTGTTGGGCCCATCATATGCACAGCACCCTGTTCAATGCTTTTGAGTTGGTCTCTCACAACCATGCTGAAAGTTGTTTTTTGTTTTATGTTTGTCTTTTTGTTTACTTGTTTTATAGTGGTGGTTGTTTTGTTCTTTCAAATGAGAAAGAAGATTCTGAGAAAAGAAGCCACTTTCCCAAGGTCACAAAATAAGATGCACAACAGGGTTCAGGTCCAGTTCCCATCACTCTGAAACAAGATTTTTCCACACTGATATCACTGACATTTTGGGTTGGATAATTCTTTGGTTTCAGCAACTGTCCTGCTGGATGTTCAGCAGTGTCTCTGGCCTCTAGCAGCTAGTTGCCAGTAGTAAACCCCCTCCCCCACCATTTGTGACAACAAAATATGTCTCTAGACATGTCCAAACTTCCCCTGGAGAGAAGGGGCAAAATCTCCCTAGTTAACAACCACTGCTTTAACTTCCTACCACAACCAGTAGATGTGGGCTAGAACTTTGTAATTTCTCAGGTGAAAACCTTGCCCTTTCAGATCCTGGCTCCTATTACAAAAATTAATTACTTCTTGTTTTCTCCATAGGATCAGCCAGAAGAGAATCATGGAAATGGCAGTGTGAGGGGTTCTTAACCAAAGGGTTAAGAAAATTGTGATATTTTAAAACAGCATGCCTGTTGGAGCACGTCACAACATTTTTTATAGAGGGAACAATATGGAGTAAGCCCACACACTAGATCCCTGAGAAGACACATAAAAGTTAAGAGGTATTTTTTCAGGGAAAACAAAGATACATGTACACAATGCTCTATTCAGCAGAGAATAATACTTCAATGTCCCTGGTTTTCAGAACACAAACAAAATTGTATAAAATAAAAAGGATTCTTAATCCACCTAGAAGGTTAACGTCTTTATGAATTATTAAAACAAAGCCCCAAAGATTTTTTTTAAAAAAAGATATTACGTTTCCCTATAACATGTTTCATTGGGCATTTGTCCATATTATGCAAGAGGATATTTTTGTAATGTTACAAAACATTTGAAAGTACCATGTTGGGCATTTTAGAGAAAGGAGGAAGGTAAGGGACCGTATTGCTAAAAGAACAGCAGTAAGAAAGAACTGATCTTTGAATAGGATTAGAGGACCGATGCCATCAAATGTCAGGATATGGCTTTTATTAGACAGATAAATGCCTATCTTGTTTTCAAATTTTCTGCTGACAGAAAGACAATGGCTTTTCTGGTGGAGCAGGGGTGTTCTGATGTTAGTTCACTTAGAACCCAGGTGGTTTAGCAGAATGGATGAAGGCCCGAGCACAGTGTTGGACTCCATGGATTGAGGTCCAAGCTCATCTGTGATGGTAATGCAATTACCTCATGGTGCTTGTGTGGTTTTCACAAGTAAATATGTGTAAAGCCCTCACAACAGGTTCTGACACATGATAGGTGCTCAATAAGCTTTATCGTGATTATTTTCTTATTTCACCTTTGAAAACTTTTTCTTGGTGTCAAAGTGAAATCTTCCCACTTCATAAATTTGATCCATATTTCATTTAATTGCCCATAATTTAATACATAGTCAATGTATTTAATGTAAGTTGAATACATTTTTGTCTCCAGTTTTGTTCCTGCAAAGCTAGAAAACAGTCGGGAATCTCCATGTAATAGACTTTTAAGCATTTGGAGACAGTGAAGTCATTAGCTCAATGTTTTTAGTCTCTCTTTTTGGGGGGCAGGGAGTGGTTTTTTGAGTATGTCACCCAGGCTGGAGGACAGTGGCATGATCACAGCTCACCACAAACTTGAACTCCTGGGTTCAAGCAACCCTCCCAGATCAGCCTCCCCAAGTCACTGGGATTACAGGTATGTGCCACCACGCCCAGCTAATTGTTTAATTTTTTTGTAGAAAAGAGGCCTCACTATATTACCCAGGCTGGTCTTGGACCCTGGGGCTCAGACGATCCTCCCAACTCAGCCTCCCAATGTGCTGGGTTTACAGGTGTGAGCCACCATGCCTGGCTGTTTTTAGTCTCTTAATACTGATTCCAGAGTCTCTCCTTATGTTTAATAAGGATTTTTAATTTATAAATTTTCTTGAATTGCCAAGAATCACTCCCAGTTTTTTAAGAGTTCCACTTGCCAATCCTGATGTCCCAATTCTATTTTTTCTTTCTCTTTAGAAAGTTAATTTCACAGGAATTTAATTTGGAAGAGTCAATAAATCAAACATTACAGAAAGTAAGATATTCGATATTTCCAGTATCAGGAATAATTTTGGAAAGTTGCAAATTTTTCCCAAACATCCGATCTAAATTAAAGTGAATGTGGGGAGAAGGTATTTGAACAAAAGGAATTCCACATGTAAAAGAGTGAAGCTGAATCCCTATTTCACATCATTTACAAAAATTAATTCAGAATGGACCTATGATGAAAATATAAGAGCTAAAACTATAAAACTCTTAGAAGAAGACATGGAAGCCATGTACAACCAGTCTCTGCTCTTCATAACCTTGGATTTGGTGATAGATTCTTAGATATCACACACATTTTGGGTCACAACAAAAAATAGATAAATTGGACTTCATCAAAATTAAACATGTTTTGCCCAGCAAAAGAAATAACCAACGGAGCAAATAGGCAACTGACAGAATGGGAGAAGGTATTTGCAAACTATGCATCTGACAAAGGACTAATATCCAGGATCTACAAAGAACTCAAGCAGATCAGCAAGAAAAAAGGCAAATAACCCTGTTAAAAAATGGGCAAATGGCATGAACAGACATCTCTCAAAATAAGATATACAAATGGCCAACAAACATGAAAAAATGCTCAACCTCACTCTTTATCAGGGAAATGCAAATTAAAACCACAATGAGATGTCACCTTACACCAATCAGAATGGCCATTATTAAAAAATAAAAAAACAATAGATGCTGGCACAGAAACAGAGAAAAGGGAACACTCGTGCACACTGGTAGGACTGCAACTTAGCACAATCTCTGTGGAAATCGGTATGGAGATTTCTTAAAGAACTGAAAATAGATCTACCATTTGATCCAGCAATCCCACGACAAGGTGTCTACCCTAAGGAACAGAGTTTGTTATATGAAAAAGATACCTGCACCTGCATGTTCATCACAGCACAACTAGCAATTGCAAAGATGTGGAATCACCCTAAATGCCCATCCACCAATCAGTGGATAATTAAAATGTGGCATATACACACTATGGAATACTCTTCAGCCATCAAAAAGAATGAAATAATGTCTTTTGCAGCAAATTGGATGGAATTAGAGACCCTCATCCTAAGTGAACTGAGAAACAGAAAACCAAACATTGCAAGTTCTCACTTAGAAGTGGGAGCTAAACTAGGGATCTGTAAAGGCATAGAGAATGATATAATGGACACAGGAGACTCAGGAGGGGAAGAGAGAGGGAGTAGAGAGGCAAAAAAATCACCTATCAGGTACAATGCGCACAGGTGGGGGTGGTGGGGACACTTAAAGCCCAGATTTCTTCACCACTACACAATGCTATCAAGTAGCCAAAAACTATTTGTGTCACCTAAAGCCACTGAAATAAAAAAAAAAATTTTACATTCGTGCATCAAAGGACATTATCAAGAAAGTGAAAAGACAACCTATGTAAACCATTTATCTAATAAGGGTTTAATATCCAGAATACATAAAAACTATTAAAATTCAACAACAAAAAGACAACCCAATTAAAAATGGGCAAAGAACTCCAGTAGACAGTTCCCCAAAGAAGATAAGCAAATGGCAATGGATGGGAACACGGCCTCTCTAGGACTCCAAAACTTCCCCAGAAATACTCAGCAGCCTCAGCCATTCTTCCTGCACTCTCAGTCTCTGCTCTCCACTCTCTATTATGTGCAGCGTCCCTGTTCAGAGATCTCTCTTCCTTTCTTTTCCAGCTGGACCTGAGATACAGACCATCCTGCCTCATCTCTGCAAGAAATGCAAGTGGAAGGTGTCCCCAGACTCCCTCCTAAGAGCCACTCTGCACTCGGCGGCTAGATTCAAATGCTACTTTTGTCCTGTTATTTCTCTGCTCGAGAACGTACTGTGGTTTCTCTAATACTTGTGGAATGAATGTCATATTCTCACCTGGACATTCAAGGTCCTGCCAAATCTCACTCCTTGACACCAACACTCACCGACACCCACTTTGATCAGAGGGTTCACCCTCCCCAGCCCACCCACCATGCCTCCTGCCTCAGACCCGCCTGTCCTTCTCTCCATGCCCTTCCCGATGTTGCTCCTCCCTCTGCTCCACCCTCAAGCCCTCCCTCTTCCTCGAAGTCTTCCAGATGGTGATTTGTCGCTGTTCAGATTCTGTAGTCCCTAAGCCTTAGCACATATTTTAGCACTTGATGATATAACACCTTAACTATGCATTTTTTCCTCTCCAGAGAAGAACATGTTGCTTGGAGTTGAAGATCATGTTTTCTATTAAATCCTCCAGAGTGCTTGGTGTAGCTAAGTAGCTATTTAGTAAATATTTATTAACTCAGTTTCTCTAAAGAAGCAGCAAAGTTGATCCTCAGGAGACATATATTCGGTCTCTCATTTCTTTGCAATTTGCTGTAGAATAAATCACTTGTACGGTTTCAAGGGCATTAACTCTCCTTGTTTGACCACACTAATAGAATTGAGCTGAAAGATTAGGAATTTTCATATTGCTTTCCTGTCCTGACTGATATTAATGGTTACTTAGAAAATATCTAGCCGGGCTTGGTGGCTCAGCCTGTAATCCCAGCGCTTTGGGAGACTGAGGTGAGTGGATTGCCTGAGCCCACAGGTTCAAGACCCGCCTGGGCAACTTGGCGAGACCTCATCTCTACAATAAGTCAAAAATCAGCCGGGTGTGGTAGCGCCTGTAGTTCCAGTTACTTGGAAGGCTGAGGCAGAAGGATCGCCAGAGCCCCGCAGGTCGAGGGTGCGGTGGCTGGGAGCGGCCACTGCACTCTAGTCTGGGTGACAGAGTGAGACTCCAACTCAAAAAAAAAAAGAAAGAAAGAAAATATCTATTCATTCTATCTACTCAAATAATTTAGATGGCGAACTTACAGCAATGGGTAGTTTTCATTATTGACATCAATAATGATTCCAATATTCCGTAATTTTATTAAAAATCCCAAATTCCATGTTTCTGGAAAATTGAGATCGGCGTGTGGGGGACGCACAGGCACTCACGCGCTACAGGGTTGAGAAGTCAGAGTCCTCGATAGCAGTTACTGACAATTGTTTCAGCCTTCCTCTTCACCACCGATACCTATCTAATCCCCAGAATGGGGACGTGGGAGTCAAACAATTGTACGAATGCAAAGTTTCAAATCACTATTCCCTGTGTGCTGCGTTTCCAGGAGTCACAACCACAGTCTAGAGGAGGCTGGGCGTGGTGGCTCACGCCTGGAATCCCAGCACTTTGGGAGACCTAGGCAGGAGGATCTCTTGAGCCCAGGAGTTTGAGACCAGCCTGGGCAGCCTAGTGAGATTTCATCTCTGCAAAAGAACCAAAACATGAGCCAGGCATAGTGGCACTCACCCGTAGTTCCAGCTACTCAGGATGAAGAGGTAGAAGGATCACCTGAGCCCAGGAGGTCGAGGTTGTGGTGAGTCATGATCATGTCACTGCCCTCCAGCCTGGACAACAGTGGGAGACCCCAACTCAAAAAACAAAAAAAGGCTGGGCATGGTGGCTCATGCCTGGAATCCCAGCACTTAGGGAGGACAAAGTGAGAGGACTGCCTGAGCCCAGGAATTTGAGACCAGCCTGGGCACCACGACGAGACCATGTCTCTACGATAAATCAAAATAAACTAAAACAGAAACATACAAACACACACAAATACCAAAAATGCTGAATGGTCACCTCATAACCAAGGACTGCCACAAGATTTTAAAATTCCTACACTCATTTTTATGAGGTTTTAGCAGACGGCACAGCGCTCAGACCAAATCCAGTCCACTACCTGTTTTGTAAGTAAGGCTTTCGAGCCAAGTAAACATGGCAAGATGTTTACTATCGTCAGTCGCTGTTTTCACACTACAACTGCAGAGTTGGATAGTTGCAACAAAGACAATAAGGCCCTCAAAGCCTAAAATACTTACTATCTGGCCCTTTTGCAAAAACACTGGCATCGTGCTTAGCATCATAGTGGAACCAACTACTAGAACGTTCTCATGGCCCATCAGAAACAACACAGGATGGGGAGTGCTCCAGAGAAAGCCAAATGAAGCCTCTTGGGGGCGGGGGCGGGGGCGGGGCGGGGGCGGTGTGCAGCACACAGGATGCCTGCTAGTCAGTCACATGGAGACGAGGGGTGGGTAACAAGCCATCACCTGGCCCACAGAACAGGCAGGCCCAGCTTCAAAGAATCTGCCTTCTGTGGCCAGTAGCTGATTCAGTGATAGTGAGTTCGTTTCAGCAAAATGATATGTGAGCACTAAACTTGAATTCATTTTAATTTTATTGGTTTTGTAATGTTTGATTTTTCTTTTGTAAATATAGATGCACAAGAGCCATAAGACTAAGAAGTTTACATCTTGTTTTAGGCTTTACAAATGTGAAAACAGCATACTAATTTTTCAACATTGGGGATTCATGAAACACTGAGTAGAAAGAACAGGACCCTCACAGGCAGACCACTTGCAAGGTATTTTGACTTCCTGAACAGGCATTGTTATTCTTAGAGGGTCACCTATTAGGAGCAGTGCTAAGGCTGTCCTCAGGCCGCACAGGAGAGGTCCTAGCTGGCCTCTGTGGCCCCTAGTCCTGCTCATCCACATTAGCTCACAGGTTCCATGCTCAGGCCAGGCATTCTTCCCTGGCCCCAGTTCCCAAAAACCTTCGAATCAATCACACGTTCCAAATGGGCGACTTCCCTCCCTGACAACTTGTCCAGAAAGGGCATCTGTGATCTGTGGTGCAGCACAAAACTGAGAGCAGGATGTCAAGGTTGTAGGAATTTGGATTACTTTTCTCGTTGAAATATTTTTTAAAAAGTAACGACTACCCAATTACAAGAAATGCAATTTTCCCATTAAATAGACAAATCCTATCATATGAGAAATAAGTTTAACTTACCTCTCGGCACAGATGTGGAGATTAAGAGATCCGGTCAGTGACTCATTTGATTTTAAAAAGCATAAGTTGATTATATTATTCACCTGAGAGCAAACTAGTGCTTCAAGCCCAGGAAAATGGAGTCTAGTGGTTTCCAAGGTAGTGTGAGCCAAACAGGTATAACCGGATCATTTGTTTTGGCTCATAACTTCGATGAGAATTCTTGGGTCTCTGCTGCTTACAATATACATTGAAAAAGAACAGAAACTAGATGAAAGAATCCAAAGCCATCATGTACACAGTTCACTGAATATTCCTTTTTATAAAGCCTTGCTGTCATCTACACAAAGAAGCTGGATCAATGAGAGTATTTCATCTCTTCAAATGATTTTTCAAGGTTTTATCAAAAGCTCTCTATAAAAATTCAATACCCAAAAGAACAATTTAAGACGATCTATCTTTGATAAGCTTAATTTAACTTCACTTCATATGTCCTTTATTTATAGAAATCCAGAAAGTAAAAAAAGCATAGTTTTTGTGTGAACATTTTTTATAAATGCAGTATATACTATTATGAAAAAAAATCTAACAATGCAAGAGTAGAGAAAAAAGTAAAAATCACTTTCCCAAACCAAGGAATCAACAACAAACCTTTTTTAAATGTATGTAACAAATACATTTGGGGGGAGGGTTGGAAGGGAGGGAGGGAGAGAGAGAGATTGATTGAAAGTACATTATCTTTTTTATGGAAACATTTTTAGGCATGAGATTGTCTGAAATTAAAGCTATGTAGGAACAAAAACAAAATTATTTCCCCTTAGAATGAGAACAGCTTAGAAACAGAATTTTATAGTTGGAAATGATGCCATGAAATTTAATGCCTTTATTTTCAAGAGTAGAAAACAAAACCACAGAGGGAGTGTACTGCCTTAGAACTCACAGCAAGTATAGAACGTATAGAAAAGAACTAGAGATAAAACAAAAGTCTCAGAGCACTTCCTTTTAACTATGAGTTTCAGTACTGGTTCACTCTGGCTGCTCAAATGTTCATGACCCTTGAAATTGTTCCATACATCCAATCCAAAATCAGAGAGGGCATTTATTTTTTAAAGTTATCAATTTACATTATTCATTATATTACTGGACAAACGTTCTCCACACCCAATAGAGCACATCTTGTTTTGTTTGAACAGAGATCCCAGGATCCTCAGATACTGATCCAGTCCCAAAGGGCTACTGTCACTCTAAGAGCCCAAAGCCTTGTCTCTGGGTTTGTTCACCCTCTTCAGTTTCCACACCTCTGTTTATAGCTGACACCAAGCTTTATCTATGACCTTCAAACGTGAGGTGTTTGTACTGAGACATCTTCTGCTAGGAACAGTGGGCTGAGGTCATTTGTCGTTCGCACAACCTTGAAAGTGAGCATGCTGGAGACCCAGGCACCAATGATTCAGAGGATCCCAGCCTTCCAGTAATGTCACCACTAGCCCAAACAAAGCTCCGGTATGACAGAGGTGTGCCATTCCAGACAAGGATCTTTCCAGGATCTTGCAGTATCTCACAGGGAAGCTGGAGGAAAAAGAAATTGCCAGGGGCAGGGGGCAACGGTGAGAGGTGCCAGAGAGAGGTCCCAGGATACCAGTCAGATCTTTATGGAACAGGAGGCATGAACATGGCTGTGTTCCGGGCACAGTGCCTTTCCTACACTTTTGTTTGACAGCAGCTTTAATTCTTCCACCCCCATCTTTTGGCTTGGGAGAAATAAACACCATAAGGACCTCGGAAAGAACGGAGTATTGGCATAGAAATAACACCATCTTGAAGTCAGGAAACTAAAGGTAAAGTGAAGTAGGAGAAGACGACTGGAGAAAGGAGGGGATGAATATGATAAACCTTGTTTTCCTCTGCTCCTTTGGGGGTTTGATTTTGACAGCTGCCTCTTCAATGTGAGCATGTGATCTCGCAAGACAAAGAGCACAGCCCAGAGCAGACTGAGGCAGCAGAAGTCAGAGCCTTGCAATGAACAGTGATGCACTACCCAAGAACGGGGCAGCAGGCGTGCTCACTCTGTTAAGAAAGACCTCAGAGGTGTGTTGAATGCAGGTGCCATATAAGAACACAGCCGAGGGTCTAAGCGTCAGCACCATAGCTGGCTGCAGTGATAGACACACGCGCGCTGCTAGGCATTGGGAACCCTCACACGTGGAGCACGGTGCTCTGCACTCGACCTTTATTGTTTCTCAGCTCCTTGGGTCTCTCAAGAGGAGTCAGGGTTCTGGTCTTTTCTGTTCCGGCTGAAGGCAGTTGGAGCACTATGTTTTGTTCTGGCCTTCACAGGGCCTTTGACAAACTCAAATAGGTCTAGAAGACAGTGACCAGGGTGATGAGGACATCTCTAACTATGTCATAAAAAGACGGATTGAAACAACTGGAAGTGTTTCATCTGGAAAGGCAAGGCACAAGAATTGGGTGTCATTTCTAGTTCAAGGTTTGTTGTTGTTGCAATAGAGATCTCCTAGACTCTGAGTTCAAAGAAACTGAGCTTGGAATTCTGGACTTATCACTTACTTACTTAACTTTTTGGCCTTGCACAAGGTGCTTGGCTTCTGTGAACGTCCATCTCCTTGTCTACAAAATGAGAAATGTTCCCTACTTCACCACGTTCTTATAATGGTTAAATGGAATAGCAAATGCTCAGTAAATGGCAGCTGTCATTATCTTTGAAAGCAACACTCACCTTGGGCTGTGCAATTTCCTGGTTAAAAAAATAGCATAATAAATGAGAGAAGTATGTATAGATTTGAGGGGGAAAAAAGCAAACTACCTATTATTCTGGGCAGCAAAACATTTATGGGGAGAGATTGTTTCCACATCTTAGAACAATCACTTTTCGGTACAATTTGGAAACATAACTTGATGAAAAGTTACGTTCAAGAAAGTATCTAGTAATTCCCAAGTATGCCAGAAGAGGGAGGTTTAGAGCATCGAGAGAAACTCCATTACTTAGTAATTACTGAACAGTGACTGACATTTGTGACACCAAATCTGTCGAGTGACAAGTGTTTCTGAGGTCTCCTCTTCTGGCAAGAACGGGTTGAAGGACTCTGGGCCTTGAGCTGCCGCTGCTTTTGGTACCACAGGTGGTTCATCCATCTTCTGCCTGAGCAGAAAAGGATCGAGGAAAAATACCCCGTGGTTACAGAACACCTGAGGTTGTAGAAATGTCATGTTTCGGCATCATCTCTGTGTCTAAAATGTGTTTCCAACCTTTTTCGAATGAAAATGTGAGCCCTGTCTTCTTGATTTTAATCACACTCCTGCCCTCCCTGGCCACCCAGTAGCACAAAGAGGCTTGCCCCCACCCCGACTGGCTGTCAGCAGTACCACAGCTCTGATCACAGCCAGGCACCGTGTCTCCTCCTAGTGATCGAAAGGGCTCGCAGTTTCCTTATTTGCACTTAAAGCATCAAACAGTTTTGTTTGTTTGTTTGTTTGTTTGTTTGTTTTGAGTTGGAGTCTCACTCTGTCGCCCAGACTGGAGTGCAGTGGCCGCTCCTCCCGGCCACCGCAGCCTCGACCTGCTGGGCTCCGGTGATCCTCCTGCCTCAGCCTTCCGAGTAGCCGGAATTACAGGCGTGCACTACCACGCCCGGCTGATTTTTTATTTATTGTTAGAGATGAGGTCTTGCTGCCCAGGCGGGTCTCGAACCCGCGGGCTCAGGCAATCCACTCACCTCAGCCTCCCAAAGGCGTGGGATTACAGGCTGAGCCACTGAGCCCAGCTGCATCAAACAGTTTTTAAGCAATTTCCATGTCCAAGAAATGTTTCTATCTTGTTTTTTCTAAGAAAGAAAAACTCACATATTACCCAGCAGCAATTTAACGACCATTGTCTCAAACCTTTCAGGGTTTCACAGGGCTCTAAGTTGATGGACATGTGCCTCCAGCCCTAATCAGTTTTCTTGTTGAGTCAAGAAAGGAAAGGCCATATTTCACTCTTGAGCATTTTGTGGATCTTAAGAAAACAAGTGTGCAGTATCAGACAACATCTAGAGCCCGTTGATAGGTTCATTGTATATACAGCTCAGCAATTATTACACTCATGTGACAGATAAGCGTCGGATTTTATCTCACTCTTTCTGTACTTGTTTTGTTTTAAGAGACAGGGTTTCTCTCTGTCGCCCTGGCTGGTCTCGAACTCTTGGCCTCAAGTGATCCTCCCACCTCCACCTGCCAAAGTGCTAAGATCACAGGCATGAGCCACTGCACCTGGACTTGCTCCTTCCTTATTTGAACTTCCTAAAAGCAATACAAATGACTTCCTGAGCACACAGATGTTAATACAGATGTTGGAAAACAAACTTGATCTCCACTGACATTTGCCAAAATAAACAGTTCTTTTACACACACCCCCAAAGAATACTATTTCAATCATTAAATTTATATAGAGGTATAAACTCAAGCAACGACATCCTGCTTCTTATAGAAAACCTATATAAATTCTTATACTTTAAACGTAACCCCAAGATTAATAATATGAAACATAAATACATACATACGTATCTCTCATCCAGGGTGGTTGGAATAAACTCAGAGCAACTATAACTTCATTGTGTCCTCAGGAATTGTTAGCCCTGATTATCTGGCAATAACGTGAAAGTTATTGGGGAGCAGTGTCTGATATGTAATATGTATATGATGAATGTTTAGTTCAATTTAAGGTTGAAAAAGCAAAGTAGTGCGTAATGTTACAAATATATTAAGCTCGAGACTTGGCGAGAAAGGAAGAAGGAACTTGGGGAGCAACTTGCTCTTTTGCCCTGCCCCTCAGAAGTCCTACTGAGATGGGACTGTTAGGGGAGGCGGATGTGATGAAAACTGAACCTGTCCAAGATCACGTCCGTGAATTATATAAATGGCAAGAACTGAGCTCTCTTTTCTTGGTCTATGATTACTCCAGAACTCACATTCTAAGTTAGCCAACTCTTTGGAAGGCCAGGCCGTGGGGGTGGGGGGTGGGGTGGCAATTATTTAATAGTATTTAAATACAAGATTTACCCTGAAGCTGGTGAAACTTAAGCTTCATGGCCACTCCATGCTCTGAAAGGGGTCCTAGCAGTGTGTTCTCATAATAACCTCTGTAAAATTTGCAAATATATGTTAACCCTAATCAGTTGAGACGACTGTTTCTTTCTTCTCCAATTTTTCCTTCATGTCACTTTCACTTCCCCTGCTGTCAGATAGAGCTGGAGTGGCCAGGGGATCCAGCTAGGGGGTTGGGGAAGCTTTGGGCTTAGTTTAAGTTTTGTGAGATATATTTGTGGTTCACATTCTTTTGTGTTTAAATTATTACTACAGCCGGGCTCGGTGGCTCAGCCTGTAATCCTGCGCCTTTGGGAGGCTGAGGTGAGTGGATTGCCTGAGTCCGCGGGTTCGAGACCCGCCTGGGCAGCGAGACCTCATCTCTACAATAAATCAAAAAATCAGCTGCGTGGTAGCGCATGCCTGTAATTCCAGCTACTTGGAAGGTTGAGGCGGAAGGATCGCCGGAGCTCAGCAGGCAAGGCTGCGGTGGCCGGGAGCGGCCACTGCACTCCAGTCTGGGTGACCGAGGGAGACTCCAACTCCAACTCCAAAAAAAAAAAAAAAAAAAAAAATTATTACTACAAGTTATGGTATAGGGATAGCGTGCAAGAATCATCCTACCTCCCACTAACCAATGGTGCAGAGATCAAAGCTTCACTGCAATTTGAATGTGTCTAGTGACACACAGCACTAAAAGGATGTGAGCTTAAAGGAGAAATATATGTCAAGGCAGATTTTTAGCCGGTGGAAAATTCTTCCAAATATGGAGAAACTTAATGGAAATATGTCCCAAGTTGATAATAATTTTCAATTTATATACTATTGGCAGAAAGTAATCAGAAAAAAATTTGGTTACCAGAAAGTAATCAAAAAATTCTAAATTATTAATAATAAAAAGCAAATTTTAAACAACTGTGATAGAGAAATGATCAAAATGTCATTGTTTATTCTCTAGAAGAAATTTAACAAAGTTATTGAAGTCATACGAAGAAGGAATTGAAGAACATGCAGACAATAAAAGTTCCTTAAGGAACTTAGTCGAGTAGATGATAAAAACATTTACAGCCTGGCGGGGCATGGTGGCTTACACCTGTAATCCCAGTATTTTGGGAGGCTGAGGCAAGAGGATTGCCTGAGCCCAGGACCCCCACCTGGGCAACTTGGCAAGACCTTGTCTCTGTAATAAATCAAAAAGTTAGCCAGGCATGCATCTATAATTCCAACTACTTGGAAGACTGAAGTGGAAGGATCACCTGAGCCCAGTAGATCAAGGCTGTGGTAGCCACGAGTATGCCACTGCACTCCAGCCTGGGCAACAGAGTGAGATTCCAGCTGAAAAATCAAAGAAAAAGAAAGAAGGAAAGAAACATTTCCAGGTTTATACACTTATACAACGATTACATTGTAATGAGGCAGGATTTTCTAGTGGAAGGAACACTGAGTCACTGAGGAGCACTGGTGTTCCTCAACCCTCACAGATAGGCAAGACTGGGGGCAAATGAGCAGACTGGGCTTAAGAACTTAAGGATTTTTTTGAGTCAATTCAATTGACGTTGGAATGCAAGACATTCTTCTGTGCTTGGTTTTCTTACGAATGTCTTCCAGAGAAGGGGTGGTCTTGGGCAAGGTGAGGAGATGAAGGATGTTTGTACAACTTCGTCACCAGAATTCAAGAGGTTTTATCCGTTGAAAGTACATTTCTGGTCTTTGAAAGCAGGCATTGAGCCGGGCTCAGTGGCTCAGCCTATAATCCCACGCCTTTGGGAGGCTGAGGTGAGTGGATTGCTTGAGCCCACGGGTTCGAGACCCGCCTGGGCAGCGAGACCTCATCCCTACAATAAATTAAAAAATCAGCCGGGCGTGGTGGCGCATACCTGTAATTCCGGCTACTCGGAAGGCGGAGGCGGAAGGATCACCGGAGCCCAGCAGGTCGAGGCTGCGGTGGCCGGGAGCGGCCACTGCACTCCAGTCTGGGCAACTGAGTGAGACTCCAACTCAAAAAATAAAAATAAAAATAAATAAATAAATAAATAAAATAGCTATTAATGTGTTTAAGAAAATAGATGACAGGTTGGAAAATTTCATCAGACAAATAGAATACACTTAAAAATCAATTCAAGATTATTATTAATATCCAACAACTAAAATTAAGAAAATAGAATAGATGGCTTTAATAGCAGATTAGCTGAAGAGAGATTTATCCATCTGGAAAACAAATCAGTAGAAAATATCCAGATTGAAGTACAGAGGGAAAATAGGATGAAAATATATTTAACAACAAGAGAGAAAAAGAAGAAACATTTGGACACAATAAAAAGTTTAGAATATGAGTAAAGTTCCAAAAGAAAAGAAGAGTGAAAATGGGAAGAAATTTATTTGATTATTGGCCAAGAACCTTCTAAACCATATGAAAATTATCAAGACACAAATTCAAAGAAGATTATAAGTCCCAGGCAAGATTAATACAAAGAAAAACATATTTAAGTATATTATAATAGACTGAAAACCAGAGACAGGGAAGATCTTAAAAGCAATCAAATAAAAAAAGATGCATTACTTTTAAAGACACAAAATAAGACTCATTGCCAATCAATTAATAGAAATGAAGGACTCCAGAAAACAATGAAATGACATATGCAATGTGCTGAAATAATGACAGCCTAAAATTCTATACTCAAATGAAAATAATCTTATAAGAAACTAATTTCCATCTCCTTTTTCTGACAGAAAAAAATAAGGACGTAAATAATCTGAAATGGATACGGCGAAGTGTCCATTTGGTTAGGCTGAACTACACCTCCCAGAATTCCCTTTCTTGTATGTTTTTGATTAGGGAGGGCAATCGGGGAGCTACTTGGGAGATTTGGCAGCAAAAGGGAAGGAGCAGCCATGAACATGTTGTTGCTGATATGTTGATTCACCTTCTTGGTGTGAAGCAGCAGCTGGGCCTGCAATTGCTCTACCTTCTCCTGGACTCCTTCAACCTTCCCTAGGCCAGCAACCTTCTGCGCCAGGTTATGAAGAGCCAAGGCTGCTGCAGAATCCCCTTGTCACCAAGGTCAAGGACAACAGGAACGGACAGAGGTTTCAGTTCTTCCTTGTGAATTTCCAGCTCATGCTCGTGAGTTTCAGCCTGCTGGAGTCTTCCCTTCCTGACTGCCTGCCTCATGGACTCCCAGTTCCAGCATCAGACCTGGAGCCAACAGCCTCATAGAGAGTGCTTAACCAGCCCACACAATTGCAAAAGCCAGTTCTACGAAAGCCAAGAAACAGACCCACACATATGTAGTCCGTTCTGTGGTGAGCAGGTGTATGCCAACCTACCCCCTAAGGCCAAGGGAGCTGAGACGCTGAAGAAGGATGCTGCCAAATCCAATTTTTCTCAGAAAGAAAAGATTTAATAGTGACTTACGAACAGATACCAAGTCTCAGGCAGCTGCAAGACTGTAGGTTCCCGCAGCCTCCTCCCCAAAAAGTATCCTTTAAACAGCAAACGTTTAAGGTAACGGCACGCAGCTGATCATGCTTCAGACTTTCTTGCTAAAACTCGTGACCACTTGAGGGGGTTAGAGAAGCATTTTAATGAGGGATTGTGTATGCTACAGGCATTATTTAAAGACCTTACCGCAAAATGCCTTGGTTTGCAGGAGTTAAACATTGGTCATCATGGTGGTTTCACGTCAAGATGGCGTTGCTCTTGCCATGTAAAGGCTGTTTCTCTATACAGTCCTTAATTTTTAAAAAAATGATTTGTTTTAATTTTCCTTTTCTTCTCTCCAGTCAAACGGCAGAGTCCTTAATTTTTTAAAGTGATACTGCACTACAATGAGGAAAGGATGGTCTTTTCAATAAACAGTGCTGGGTCAATTAGAAATCCATATGGAAAAAAATTAATCTTGATTTCTGACTCACACAATACACAAAACACAGCTCTAGAAAGATTGTAAATCTCAATAAGAAAGATGAAACAATAAAGTGTCTAGTTTCTAGAAGGTACAAAGGAGAATATCTTCATGACCTGGGTATGTGAGAAGATTTCTTAGATGTGATATAAAAAAAACACTCACCATAAGGTCTAACAAATTAACTTCAATTTTTCAAGGGATTGATAAATTGAATTTTATTAAAATTAAGAACTTATCCATCAGAAGGAACCATCAAGAGAGTAAAATGATGGCTGAGTGTGGTGGTTCACACCTGTATTCCCACAATTTGGGAGACCAGTGTGGGAGGATCACTTGAGGCCAGGAGTTCAGGACTAACCTGGGTAACATAGCAAGAACCCATGTCTAAAAAAAAAATAAGTAAATTTTTTTAAAAATGAGTAAAATGGCAGTCAGAGCATGGGAAAGATATTTGCGCCTGAAAAGAGAACCATGTGAATCATAGTCAACACCTATATAGAATTCATACAAAGCAATAAGAAAACATATACAAAAGGAGCACTTATACAAATCAATAAGAGAAAATTTGAAACCCAACTAAAAACAATCAAAGAACAAATACTTAGTAAAAGAGGACACCCGAATGGAAAATAAGGATAAATACCAGTAGCCAAAACATTGAACCTCAATCTAAATCTCACACTTTATACAATGATTTACTAAAAATGGATCATAGACGTACTTATAAAACTTTCAGAAGAAAACATCAGAGCAAATCCTTGCAAGCTAGGGATAGGCAAAGTTATTAGACATGACACTAAAAGCAGGAGTCAAAAAAGAAAACAATGAATAAATTCGACTTTATAAAAATGTAAAACTTTTGTTTTGTGTTAAAAGCATAAATAGACGAGCCACCAACTAGGAGAAAAGACTTACATATCTGACGAAGGGCTTGTATCCAGAACAAAAGAAGAACTCTCCAAAGTCAAAAGTAAAAAAAAAACAATCCAATTAGAAAATGAGCAAAAGACATCAACAGCCACTTCACCAAACACATGGATGGCAAGCAATACATGAAAAGATGTTCACATTACTAGTTATTAGGGAAATGCAAATTAAAACCACATCAAAACACCACTCCATACCTATTTGAGTGACTAAAATATAAAATATGGACAATTCCAAATGCCAGTTAGGATGTGGAGATATTGAATCTCTCATACATGGATACATTGATAATGAGAATGTAAAATGGTACAGCCACTCTACAAATTAAACATAAACTTACTATTGTAATCATATTCTTGGGCATTTGTCTTAGAAAAACAAACTTTTCTGTTCACTTAAAAAGTTGTACATGAATGTTAATAGTAGCTTTATTTGTAATAGCCCTCAACTGGAAGCAACAATGTAATGGCATTATGCTGAGTGAAAAAGCCAATTTTTTTTTTTTTTTTTTTTTTGAGACTGGGTCTCACTCTGTCACCCAGGAAGGAGTGCAGTGGTGGCATGATCATGACTCACTGCCACCTGGACCTCCCTGGGCTCAGGCTATCCTTCTGCCTCAGCCTCCCAAGTAGCTGAGACCACAGGCATGTGCCACCACACTTGGCTAATTTTTAAATTTTTTTGTAGAGGTGAGGTCTGGCTATGTTGCCCAGGCTAGTCTCGAACTCTTGGACTCAAGCAGTCCTCTCGCCTCTACCTTCCAAAGTGCTGGGATTATAAGCATGAGCCACCACGCTGGGCCCTGAAAAAAAAATCTTAAAAGGTTACATACAATATGATTCCATTTGTATGTTCTTGAAATAAAAAAGTTATCAAGATGGAGAACAGAGAGGTGGTTGCCAGTGATTAGGGAAGCAGAGGGAGGTTATGATTATAAAAGGAAAGTACTAGAGTTCCTTTGTGGTGATGGTACAGTTTTGTATCTTGATTGTGGTGATTATATGAACCTATACATGCAATAAAATGTCATAAATTACAAACAATGACATCTGAAAAAAATGAGTGTGTGCCAAAGCTGGTCAAATTAAGGTCTGTAGTCTAGTTTATTGTATTGTGCCAATCATTTTCTGGTTTTGATAATGCACTATTGTTATATAAGATGTCATCATTGGGGGAAGCTGAATGATTGTACTTGGGACCTCTCTGTGCTATTCTTACAACTTCTCATAAGTTTATCTTTTCAAAATAAAAAGTTAAAAAATAACCATATGGAAAGGGGATAATCATAATCATCAAAAAAATACAAATTAAACCACAATGCACTCCTGCAACACTCCCACCAAAATGACTGATATCAAAAAGATGGACTATGCTAAGTACTGTTGAGAGTATGTAGCAATTGAGACTACATACACTGCTGGTGGTAGCTTAAATTAGTGCAGTCACCTTGGAAAACTAATAAAACTATTAAAATGAACATATGACCACCAATGACTCAGCAATTCCAATCCCAAATGTATGCATATGTCCATCTAAATATAAAAATGTTCATAACAGCACTATTCATAATAGTCTCAACTGGAAACACCCAAATGCCCATCAACATTATAATGGGTAGATAGATTGTGATATATTCATATTATCAACCTCCTCACAAAGACCACTGGCAAAACCTGTTGATCAGGCAAAACTTACAGAGTGTTAGCAGTGTCTCTAAAAGGGGAATTAGAGAAGTGTATATATAGGGTTTGGGATTCTGAATTCATGAGTTTTAAGGTAGGTCTTTCAAGATGGGGAACTAGTTGGGACTGGGTGAAATTCATCACACAGTATTTTAGGATTGGTGGCCACGGTAAAGTGACCATCAACTAGAGATTAATTTTATAAAGAACAAACTGTTGTACTAATAAGTAAGTTATTTACCTGGCTAAGCAAACTGTTTGCTTATAGAAAATTGTTGGCAAGGCCAGGCGCAATGGCTCATGACTGTAATCCCAGCACTTTGGGAGGCTGAGACAAAAGGATCGCCTGAGCCCAGGGGTTTGAGACCAGCCTGGGCAACTTGGCAAGAACTTATCTCTACAAAAAAATCAAAAAATTAGCTGGATGTAATGGTGCACACCTGTAGTTCCAGCTATTTGGAAGGCTGAGGCCGAAGGACTGCCTGAGCCTAACAGGTTGAGGCTGTGGTATCTATGATTGTTCCATGTCACTCCAGTCTGGGACAGATAAGGAGTCTGGGAAAGAAAGAGAGAGAGAGAGAGAGAAAGAGAGAGAAGGAGGGAGGGAGGGAGGGAGGAAGAAAGGAAGGAAGGAGAAATTGGTGTGCAAAATTATCCTGATGTAAACAGCAAAGTGCTTTTTCTGATCAGTATTTACATATTCCTAGGGAAGAATTTCCTGGGGAACAAAAGCAGTAATGTTGACACAGGTGGCCCCAACTCTTATTCCTCTCAGTTGAGTTTATGCTGATGCAGATAACCTCAATTTTCAATACAATGGAATACTATACAGAATACTATACAGAAATAGAAATGAATACCAGCCTGATAAATACAATAATATGAAGAACTGTAAATCTAATGTTAGAAAAAACTATATGGTGATAAATATCAAAAAGTCAGTTACCAGGGGGAGGACATGGAAAGTGACCAGGAAGAGGCATGAAGTGACTGTAGAATGTTGGTGACATTTCAGTTCCTTTTCTGCATGTTGGTTACTTGAGTATGTTCACTTTATGAAAATCCATTAAGCTATAGACTTGGGATTTGTGTACTTTTCTATTCATATGCTATACTTAAATTAAACAAAAAGTTTACTTAAAACATGGAGGTGGGCAAGGCAAAGGCCAAAGTTCTAGCATCAGTTTGTCTCTTAAATAAATGTTATTGAAAACAAATGCACTGATGTTAAAGAAAACTTGAACAAATGAAAAGAATTCTCCACAATTACACAATCCTGGTATTGAAACCATGCCCCAGAGTTAAAGAAGTCAGTGACTAACAGAAATTATTTACCTTACAGAATAGCAGATAAGAAAAGAAACAGGATCAGTCAGAGTCCCAACAGAGGAGAAGACACAGAAGCACTGCCATCACCTTTGTCCTAGAACCCAGGCAGAGACATGCTCCTGCCTGCCCATTTGAGCAGTGGCATTACCCCTGAGACTGAGGGGTGAATTCAGCACCTCTCTAAGGTTGATCACCATTAATCATTAACCCAGAGAGGATACCCTAGGTGCAGTATCCCCGAAGAAGATGTTGGCCATAAAATACATCATCCATTAAATAAGTAATAAACTGACAAGCATGGGAAGCAGAATTAACCAAGCAGAAGAAAGACTCTCAGAACTTGAAGACTGAAATATGGAACTAACCCAATCTGTTAAAAACATAGAAAGGAAGTTTTAAAAGACAGAACAAAGCCTCCAAGAGATGTGCAATTATATTAAGGGGCTGAACTTATGCCTGATCAGTATACCTGATGTAGAAAAGGAGACAGAGAAGACCCTGGAACAAACATTCTATGAAGTCATCCAAGAAAATTCTCCTCATCTCATCAGAGATGCAACCATACAAACACAAGAGATTCAGAGAACCTCTGCAAGGCATCAAATGAGAAGACTAACTCCTAGATATATAGTAATTTGCTTACACAAAGTAGGCATAAAAGAAAAAATTTTAAAAGCAGTGAGAGAGAATGGTTAAAATAGCTGCAGACTTATCTACAGAAACAATACAAGCTAGAAGGGACTGTAGTCCAATCTTCAAAACGTCTCAAAGATAAACAATTCCAACCAAAAATGTTCTACCCAGCTAAGCAAAGCTTCATCAACGATGGAGAATTAAAATTCTTCCCAGATATCCAATCCCTAAGAGTTTATGCTGCTTCCAGACCAGTTCCACAGGAGATGCTTAAGAAAATATTAAACACAGAAGAAAACAACAAAATAGAACAATATGCACTTCACAACAGTACAGGAAAACAAAGAACCAACAGTGAATTCATTACAACTGTAAAATGAAAAATACACAAATATATCACCACAAAAATTAAAAGAAAAAACTTTATAAAAGCCTCATGACAGGGATAAACTCTCACATTTCAATAATCAGCCTGAATGATTATTGAATGGACTAAATGCACCACTGAAAAGACATACAATGGCAAACTGGATTTTTAAAAAAGCACAACCCAACAATATGCTGTCATCAGAAAACACATCTCACTATAGAGGTCACCCACAGACTCAAAGTTAAAGGGTGGAAAATGAATTCTCAGGTGAACAGTACACAAAAGAAGGCAAGAGTTGTGATCTTAATATCAGGCACAACCTTTAAGCTATCAAAAATTTAAAATAGCCGGGCTCAGTGGCTCAGCCTGTAATCCCGCGCCTTTGGGAGGCTGAGGTGAGTGGATTGCCTGAGCCCGCGGGTTCGAGACCCGCCTGGGCAGGCGAGACCTCATCTCTACAATAAATCAAAAAAAAAATCAGCTGGGCGTGGTAGCGCATGCCTGTAATTCTGGCTACTGGGAAGGCTGAGGCGGAAGGATCACTGGAGCCCAGCAGGTTGAGGCTGCGGTGGCTGGGAGCGGCCACTGCACTCCAGTCTGGGCGACAGAGTGAGACTCCAACTCAAAAAAAAAAAAAAAAATTTAAAATGATATGAAGGGAGACTACATAATGATAAAAGGTTCAATCCATCAACAAGAAATATCCATCCTAAACACATATGCACTCAACACAGGAACACCAGTTCTATTAAGCAACTATTAAATAAACTCAAAAAAGATATTGACTTGAACACTATCATAGCCAGGGACTTAAATACCTCACAAACAACCCTAAATAGATTATCAAGGGAGAAAATCAACAAGGAGAACCAGAACCTCAACTTGATGCTTGACCAAATGGATTTAATAGATACCGACAGAACACTTCACCCAACAACCATGGAATATACATTCTACTCATCACTACATGGAACATACTCCAAGATCGACCACATCCTTGGCCATAAATCAAGCACAAACAAATTTCATGAGATTGAAATACTGCCATCCACCTTCTCAGACTACAGTGGAATATAAATACCTATCGCCACCAACAAGATCTCCCCAAAACCCACAAAGACATAGACACTAAACAGCATAAGGTTGAACAACTCCTGGGTCAACACAGAAATCAAAAGATTCTTGGAAACAAGTGAAAACAAAGATACATCTTACTAAAACCTCTGGGATACCATGAAATCACTACTGAGAAGAGAATTTATAACTCTACACACACATCAAGAAAATAGAATGATCACAAGTTAACAGTCTAACAAGTCACCTGTGAGAACTGGAAAGGCAAGACCACCAAAACCCTAACTTCAGCAGAAGAATCCAGATCATCAAAGTACAAGTCTAAATACAGGACATAGAAGACAAAAATATCATAGAAAAAAATCAACAAAACAAAAAGAGCTGGTTATTTGAAAGGATAATTAAGGTTGATGAATCCCTAACCAGACTGACCAAGAAAAAGAGAGAAAAAGTCCAAATAAACACAATTAGAAATGCAAAAGATCAAGTCACAACTGACCCCAAAGAAATACCATAGATTACCAGAGATTACTATGCACGCCTGTATGGAAACAAATTTGAAAACCTAAATGAAATGGAGGACTTTATGACATCACATAACCTCCCAAGGTACAAACATGAAGAAATTGAGATCTTAAAAAACCAATAACAACACAGGAAATCGACTCTGTCATAAGAAAACTACCTATATTGCCGGGCTCGGTGGCTCAGCCTGTAATCCCACGCCTTTGGGAGCTGAGGTGAGTGGATTGCCTGAGCCCACGGGTTCGAGACCCACCTGGGCAACTTGGCGAGACCTCATCTCTACAATAAATCAAAAAATTAGCCGGGTGTGGTAGTGCGCGCCTGTAATTCTGGCTACTTGGAAAGCTGAGGAGGAAGGATCGCCGGAGCCCAGCAGGTCGAGGCTGCGGTGGCCGGGAGCGGCCACTGCACTCCAGTCTGGGTGACCAAGTGAGACTCCAACTCAAAAAAAAAAAAAAGAAAAGAAAACTACCTATAAAAACAAAACAAAACCCCTGGATCAGATGACTTTCCACCTAATCATGTTATGAAGTTAACATCACACTGATACCCAAACTGGGCAGACCCAACAAAAAAGAGAACTATAGGCCAATATCCCTGATGAACATAGATAAAAAAAATTCTCAACAAGATTCTAGCAGATCAAATTCAACAAAACATCTCAAGAATTATTCACCAAGTAGGTTTCACCCCAAGATGCAGAGCTGGTTCAACATCTGCAAGACCGTAAATGTAATTAAATCCAACAGATGTAAAAACACGAATCATGTGATTATATCATTAGATGCAGAAAAGACTTTTGACAAATCTAGCATCTATTCTTGGTTTTAAAAAGCCCTTGAACGTCTAGGTATAGAGGGAGCATACCTCAAAGTAGTCAGGGCCATCTACGATAAACCCACAGCCAACATATTGCTAAACAGACAGAAATTGGAAGCATTCCCCCTGAAAACAAGAACAAAAGAAGTTCTTGTCCACCCTCGCCCACCCTCACCCCTCCTGTTCAACATAGTGTTGGAAGTTCTAGCTAGAGCAATCAGACAAGAGAAGAAAATCAGGGGTATTCAAACAGAAAAAGAGGAAGTTAAGCCAGCCTTCTTTGCTAACAATATGCTCCTACACCTAGAAAACCCAAGGGAATATGTCAAAAACCTCCTTGCACTGATAAAGGACTTTGGCAAAGTCTCAGGGTAAAAATCAACATGCAAAAGACAGTCACATTTTTATGCACCAACATCAAAGAGGCAGAGAACCAAATAAAAAGCACAATTCTATTCACAATAGTCACACAAAAAATGAAATACCTTGGCATCTTCCCAACCAGAGAAGTAAAAGACCTTTACAACAAAAACTACAAAGCACTGCTCAAAGAAGTCAAAGAAGACACAAACAAATGGAAAAATATTTTATGCTCATGGGTTGGAAGAATCAACATTGTTAAGATGTCCATCCTACCAAAGGCAATCTACAGATTCAACGGAATGCCTATTAAATTACCAACATCATTCTTCTAAGAACCTGGAAACAATAATATAGAAATTCATGTGGAAACATAACCGACCACAAATAGCCAAAACAATCTTCAGCAAAAGAAACAAAGTGGGAGGTATCACACTTCCAGATTTTAAACTTTACTATAAGGCTGCACTAATCAAAACAGTCTGGTATTGGTACAAGGACAGGCATATAGACCAATGGAACAGGACAGAGATTCCAGAAGCAAAATCTCAATTTCTCAACCAACTCATCTTCAACAAAGCTTCCACCACCAGCCACTGTGGAGAGGAGAACCTGTTCAGTAAATGGTGCTGGGAAACTGGCTGACCACATGCAGAAGATTGAAACAGGACCCCTACCTATCATCATACACAAAAATCAACTCTAAATGGATCAAAAATCTAAACATAAAATCTCAAACTATAAGAATCTTAGAAAACACAGGAGACACCCTTATGGAGATCAGAATAGTCAACCAATTCCTGATCAAACCCCCAGATATCCATGCCATAAGAGACAAGATTGACAAGTGGGACCTCATTAAACTGAAAAGCTTCTGCAAAGCAAAAGAAACCATCAAGAGAGTGGGGAGACAGCCCACAGAATGGGAAAAAAATATTTGCCAACTGTATATCTGACAAAGGTCTAATATCCAGGATCTACAAGGAACTCAAATGTGCTGAAAGGAAAAAAAACAAATAACCTATTAAAACTGGGCAAAAGACATGAATAGACACTTCTCAAATGAAGGTATATGAGCAGCCCACAGATAGATGAAAAAATGCTCAGCTCACTGATCATCAAAGAAATGCAAATCAAAACCACACTGAGATACCACCTAAGTTCAGTATGGATGGCCATCATTATTTAATTACTTATTTTTTTTTTGAGTTGGAGTCCATTCTGTTGCCCAGACTGGAGTGCAGTGGCACGCTCCTGGCCACCGCAGCCTCGCCCTGCTGGTCTCCAGCGATCCTTCTACCTCAGCCTTCTGAGTAGCTGGAATTACAGGCACGCACTACCATGCCCGGCTAATTTTTGATTTATTGTAGAGATGAGGTCTCGCCAAGTTGCCCAGGCAGGTCTCGAACCCACAGGCTCAGGCAATCCACTCGCCTCAGCCTCCCAAAGTGCTGGGATTACAGGCTAAGCCACTGAGCCTGGCCAATGGCCATCATTATTGACTCAGAAAACAACAGATGCTGGAGAGAATATGGAGAAAAGGGAACACTTCTACACTGTTGGTGGGAGTGTAAATTAGTACAACCTCTGTGGAAATCAGTGTAGTGATTTCTAAAAGATCTGAAAATCAACCTTTCATACAATCCAGCAAACCCACTTCTGGGAATATACCCAGAGGAACTCAATTATTCTACAAAAAACATGCTCATGCATGTTTATTGCAGCACTATTCACAATAGCAAAAACATGGAAGCAATTGTGCTGCCTATTGAAAGTGGACTGGATAAAAAAAAATGTGGTACATATACACAATAGAATATTATGCAGCCATAAAGAAGGACAAAATTATGGACTTTGCAGCAACTTGGATGGAGTTAGAGTCTATCATACTCAGTGACCTATTATAGAAACAAAGACCTGACTACTGCACATTTCTCACTTGAAAGAGGACCCTGAACATTTATCAATACTACAAGAAAAGCATTAACAGTAGCGGGACATTGTCAGGGGAGGGAGGAAGGAGGTAACATCAATAAGGGTACCTGATCCTGAACCAGGTGAAGTAAGGACCAGTTGGAGGCCCAAACTTCACCTGTACGTTGCCACGTATGTACCTAATCCTGAATTGTACCCCACATCTTTAAAATAAAATAATAATAGTACAAGAAAATAAACTGCTTTTTGGAGCTAAACGGTCACAGAGACAGAAATAATAGATACAGGGGACACCTATCAGTGGGGAGAGGAGTTAGGGTCCTGAAACTATCTTCAGGGCCCAATGTTCGCTATCCCGGGAATGGGCCACATGAAACCCAATCCCCACTACTAAACAATATGTCCATGTAATAAATACGCATGTGTGCCCTCTGAATCTAAAAGAAAAAAAAGAAAAAGGAAAAAGAAAAGAAACAGCTTGCCGAAACTCCCTCCACTTGTCAGAGCATAAAACTGGCTGAAAGCTATTGGAACCTACACTGTACACCCAACTGGAGTCTGTACAGAACAAGCTTGCTCATTTTACAGCCTAAATTTCCATGTATGTTTCATACTAACTCTCCCTGAATTTGTATTTGGGACCTGTGGGGAGGCATGAAGAGATTAACTGCTCATGCCCAAGGACTTTCTAGACCTACCCTCTCCTTCTAGCAATGACTTGCTAGTCCCAGAATCCACTCCTAAACCTTTTGTAATATAATTACTGTCTTAAAGCCAGCACAGGCAGACAGATTTGAGCTGGACTCCGGTCTCCTTATTGGAAAAAGCTTTCTCAAAAACCGGTGCCAGAGTATTGGCTTGTAGTGCATCAGGAAGCGAGCCTTTTTGCTCAATAACATTATCCTTTTTGCCTTGATTCACCTACTATCCATTATTAAATACCTGTTGCCACTTTGCCTTATTTCATCAGGCAGGGGGAAAACAGCGGAGTGTTCTTTACCTACTTGCCTACTCCATTTGTGTTGATCGAAGCTCTACTTTCTTCTGGAAGAAAACATGTAATATATGATGTTCATGAGACATGGCCAGAAAAGAGGGCATTCCCAGTTGCTTGGAGTGAGTGGTAGATGTTTAGCAATCTGAAACAAATAGAGTGAGCATTTTTCTCAGATTAGAAAAACCCCAAAGCCCTGTTACCATGTGAGACTATCCTCTTCTGGAGATTTTTGTCTTTTTCCAGTGCATTTTTAACAACTGCCATCATTAATCAAGAAAAATTACTGAGTTTCTTATCAGATTACCTTAATTTGGCACGTTCACAGCTTTTCTGTGAATAAAACAATTACTGTAGTCTACAAATAGCCTTGCCTTGCATGTCATCTGTTGGATAACAATTTCCAAATGATTTGAAGAAAACCTCATGAATTTTCAAATGAAATAAGGAACAGAAGAGGGGGGAGACAAAAATAAAAGAGAAGGAAATCCTTATCACTTGTTTGAACTTGAAACTTTTCGGTTTTGTTTAAGGCATTATGGGACACCCTTTTAGGACCATGAAAGTAAAGGATTATGTTAAATTGTATGCATCTAAGTAACTGAATTGTTTATTTTATGCCCTAAATGGAGGAGATAAAAATAATGACTAGAGTTTCTAATCTTCCTAAAATCTCTGCATTTCTTGTAAGCCTTAGGAAGCACCTTCTCAGAATAAATGTCAATGTATTCGAATAAAAGTGTCCCACTCATAACCCATAAAGATGTATGATTAACACCAGTTATCTTTAAATCCCACTTATCTGAAATGGTTGTTTTGTCTGTTTTGCTGGAGGCTTCATTGGGTCAGAAATGTAGATCTTCAGAAAGCATTCTTAAGATGGGTTAAGATATCACACGAAACTATATAATAAAAAGCAATTATGTCTTATTTGGCAAAGAGGAAGGAAATTGCCCCACCATGAAGATCAGTGCTTTCCAAGGTAGGGGCTTGAAGAGCAGTAGCAGCACCTGAGAGCACATTAAAAAGGGAAATTCTCAGGCCCAACCCTGACCCGCAGAAGCAGAGGCTCTGAGGATGGGCTCCAGCATTCGTGTTTCAACAAGGTCTTCCAGGTGAGTCTGGTGCGTGCTCAAGTTTGAGAATCCCTGACGTAAGATAAGGCTGAGGGAATGTGGATGTTTTGAACCAAATGATAAGTCTTCAAAAACACTAAGTAATCTTGTGAGTTCATCTGCTAGGTTCTGGGTCATCTCCCCTAAATGACTGTACATTCCATGATGCGCTGCGTTTCCTATCTTCATTAAAGTTGTTTTAGCTCACAGGCATCATGAGGTGAATGGCAGTTTCTAAGACCACCTAAATGTTCTTGTGCTCTTCGAGTATCTGGGTAAATATACGGTCACTAGAACGTTAATAGTGGCATTTCACTAACTTACTTCTCTCCGCAAACTTTAAAACCTCGGCCCTCGCCACGGATGGGTGTGACCTATTCCAGTGGATCGTCAGCCAGCTTCCCATGGGCCCCTCTCTCTTACAGAGGTCACCCCTGCTTTCCCTCCTCTCTGGGAAATAGGCTTGGGCCAGGGTGGAAGGGTAGGAGAAAGAGTGAGTTTTGGGATTTGTCTGTTTTTATTCAGTGGGGGGGCAAGTTTATAAAGAGATAAAAGATCCTCTGCCTCGATACCTAGGAACAAGCTGTTTCTGTGGCCGTGGGTGCTGTGGGAAGAAGTTACAGAATCTTCTGGGAGCTGATCAGAGGTTGTAGGCCCAGTCTGGCCAGCTCCAGCCTCCTCCACGTGGCCCTCTTTGACAATATTTCACTCTGCTCCCATCCTGAGGGAGTGGTCCCTCAGGGTCTGTGGACTCCGTGCAATGCATTGGTTGGCTCCCTTTCATCGTGGCACTGCTCCCCTTAAGACCTAGATAGTCCACTCAACATTCCTTCAGTGGATATTTGTGGAACTCTTCAATGCGTCTTGGAACACAGCTGGGAGCAAAATATGTTGCCCTCAGGGATGGAGCCTCCCCAGAGCTCCAGGCCTTCACAGAACTTATGTTCTAATGGAGAAGAGAGATCATAAAGAAATAAATAATATGAGCCAGGCTCGGTGGCTCAGCCTGTAATCCCGCGCCTTTGGGAGGCTGAGGTGAGTGGACTGCCTGACCCCATGGGTTCGAGACCCGCCTGGCCAACTTGGCAAGACCTCATCTCTACAACAAATCAAAAATCAGCCGGGCGGGGTAGCGCGCGCCTGTAATTCCGGCTACTCGGAAGGCCGAGGCGGAAGGATCGCCGGAGCCCAGCAGGTCGAGGCTGCGTGGGCCGGGAGCGGCCACCGCACTCCAGGCTGGGCGACAGAGTGAGACTCCAACTCAAAAAAAATAAAAAGAAAGAAAGAAATAATATGAAGTCAGGTAACAATAAGCTCTTTTTAAACCCCTTGGGCATCTCTCATAGCACTCAGCCCCAAGCCAACCATCTTTCCAATCTGGACCCCTCATCTGATTAGCCGCCATTGGAAGAAGGTGTCTCTTGACCACAAGAAAGTGGTGGCAGCAGCACTCAGTGGGAAAGGGATATTCCGTGGTCCCTGCTGAATGCTGGTTTCCAGGAACATGCTTTTGTCTCCAGCTTTGTGTCACCTGAACTCGAAAGCAGGCCTACTCATGAAGTGGGTATCTAATGATCTTTATCTTCCTAGCACCTCTGCCATCCCAACTAAAACAAAACAAAACTTTAAAACAAAGAACTGCTCCTTGACAACCACGGCAATATATTATAAGCTGAGAAGAGGCCAACTGATTTTATTATAAGTCATTTAGAAAAGTCTCAAAAACGGTTAGCTGAGTGGAGCTAAACATAAAAGCTGTTTGAACTTAAAAGCGCACAATTTTTCTCCCCACCCCCAAACCACACTGCCCTCACCACCCCTTCTCCTCTGCTAGCACGGTCTTGCCTGACTGGGCTAGAAGGCAATCTCATCTGGTAAACGCTTGCTGTTGCTGAAGAAGAAACAGCCGGCATGCCAGATCACCTAATGATTAGGAGAGTGGTCCAAGGACGGCAGGACTGCATCCGAAAACCTGGAGTGGGCATTGCCCACCTTCCCTCCATCTGTGAATATGAGGACATTGGACTGTTATAGGCTAGGGCTCTGAGAAGAAAAGATTGTTACAATTATGGTTTAAAACAATCGAAAGCTATCATCCTAAATATTATCACTTTCCCTTCCATCCAAATATTGCAATTGTCTGCCCCTTCCTCTAAAAAACTGTAAAAGAACATACTTTAAATTCCAAAATGTTATCTCAAATGTCAACAACAACATGACCGGGAGACTTTGTGCCACATTAAGGGTCACGTATCAAAAATCATTAATGTAATGTTTCATTAATGTAATGTTAAAACTGCATGTAGGTTTCAAACTCAGGGTGGCTGAAGGGCTGTAAATTTTGGATATAAATATTGGAATAAATCTGTGTTGCTTTGAGTGGGTTTTTGGGCAATGATGCCAACCAATCTCCCTATAGAAATTAAACACTCCCTTTTCTCTCAGTCTCTGCCTCTTGTCTTTTCATTGGCAGCGAGGTATCGCTGCCGATTCATTAGATTGGGCCAAAACATAACCTCAATCCAGACCTGGCCAGCAGTGGTACCCTTCTTCCTGTCCTGCGATTAGCAGTGAAAAGAGAACATGACCCAAATAAGACTAAAACTCCTTCTATGAGATTTGATGTACGGATGATGGGAAAAACTCCCTTTCCATTTAGATGTACTTTAATATGATAAAAGCCTGGAACTGCTAGCTGAGATGTACCCAATATATGGAATAAGTGCATCTGAGAAGCAGAATGAGAAGGTGAGACAAGAGAGTCCTGTCGATGTGTTTGGGTGTCCCATGTCACTGTTGGAACGTATTCCCTCCCTAGACTTCCCCTGACTTGAGGTAGTCTACATCCTTTTGAACTTCCATTGGTTTCAGTCAAGTTTCTGTCATTTGCAACTGAAATAAGTTATGTGCTGAGTCTCTCAAGACCCTGTCTCCAAAAAAAGCAACCGTCAGTGTCTTCCTGCTCACCACCTTGTTTTCCGTTGGCCAAGGAATGAGAAACCTTGCTGTGCATGTTTTCTGTGTCCACGTGCTGATGCACAAATCTCTTCCCTCCTGCTTAACCAAGACAGAAAATGACCTCCTTGCAAATCAACTCCTACACACAGACCCCAGAGTTTTTGGGTGGGTGGGGGCAGGATTTTCTGACTCCATGAGCCCAGTCTCTTTAGGGGCTCAGGATCATCTTGCTATGCTCCGCTCCTCATAGAGTTACTTCGGTTTCTTTGCCTTTTCTTATTCTTGCATAACTCCAGCTCTTCAAGGAGTCAGCTCCCAAAGAAGATAATTTCTATGCACCAGGCAGGGCTGAGATGCAGGTGTGATGCCTCCTCTGATGATCCTTGTGGGGGATAAATAGGAGAGAGGCAAAGGACAGGGGCAAGAAGAGTGTCCCATCAGGAAGTGCTAAGCAGACGTGTCATGATCAGACTTGTATTTCAGAAAGGACAACAGCTTGTACGGGAGCTTGGCTGGTGGCAAAGATGGCCCACTAATCTTAATCATCTTGACTTTCTTGGCTCTCAAGGCACTCCTCTCCTGGCCTTCCTCGCTCCATTCTGACCCTTTCTTCTTCTGGGATGTGCATTCCTTTGTGATCTCATCTGGTCTGCTCATTCCCTAAGGGTCAGCATTCCCAGCATCCTGTACTGGCCTACTGGCCTTACTTTGCTGCTTCTTACTTACCCACACCCACGTTCACAATTTTAACTATCATCTTTATGTTGATGATTCCTAAATCCTTAATTCCCCGCAATTTGCAAAGCACTTACCAAATTCACTAGCGTATGTATCTGAATTTCTACAGACTGCTCCAACTGGATTCATTTTCTCTACCCACCTGCATCTCCCAAACATACTCCTGCTCCCATAGTTTGGATCTTAGCTAGTGGCACCACCACCAACCAATCACCTACATCAAAACCCTGATGACCATCTGTCTGCAGCTGAGTTTCCTAGAAACATATTCTGAAACGGAGAGCTACATCCAGAAGGTTGACAGGGAATGCTCTTGGGAGACAGATCCTGAAGGAAGTGAGGAGGCAGGATCGGGCAGATGGAGACGCTAACTCACGTGTGGTTGCAATTGGGGCCTCAGCAGGTCCTGCTGGGATTTCTGGAGCAGGGATGGCCCACCAGAGTTTTCCCAAATTGAAGCAAGAGGGCTGAGCCCTTGTGTCCCCTCTTCAGCCATTCACTGGTCACAGGCCACTCCTGAAGAAGCATAGCTGAGTGAAGCCAGTTTCCTGAAGCCAAGGGAATGCCCAGGGATGGAGCAGCTGTGAACAGCCAGCAGCAGCTCTTCCCACATCACCCAAAGAGGGGATAAACGACATTATCCTAGCTTCCTTCTTTTCTTTACCCCCACCCCAATTCAAACCAGTTACTAGTCTTACCAGTTTTATCTGCTACTATCACCAAAATCTGCCCCAGAGTCTCTATACTTTCTACTACTGTCCTAATCCAGGTCTGCATCCTCTCTTTCCCTCGAATACAGCATTGACTTTCGGCTAGTCAACTAGTTCTGTGTCCTTTAGTCTATCCTGTGCCCAGAGAGATCTGCGTGAAGCACAGATCTGACCATGTCACTCCTGTTTTGAATCACTTCAGCGTACCCCATGGCCTTCAGAATAATGTCCATGTCCCTTACAATGGACACAAGCCTTCCCGAACTGGCCTCTATCAGTTTCTCCAACACCATTTACTCCCACATTCCATTTTATTATCTACTCCTTAGTAAATAATAAACGTACCATCTCACACCATCCAGCTTCACGCTTTGAGGCCTGTGTTCATTCTGTCTCCCCTGCCCTGAAACATCCTTTCTAATTTCCTTACCTTAGTTATCAGGTCTGATTGTGAGTCTCAGCTCTCTGTGGTACATCCAGGTCAAGTGACAAACCATTCTCTGTGCTTCCATAGAATTTTGTGCAAATCACATTATACTGAAATTATCTGTTTTTATATTTGTCTCCCCCATTAAGCTTTAAGATCCACAAGGACAAAGATTATGTCTTAATCATCTTTGAATTCTTGTTGCTCAGGGTAACACTGACACACTGAGCACACCGAAATTTTTTTTTTTGCTAACCTGAGCCTAACCACAGTGATAATAAACTTCTGCTTATTTCAAGAGAAGAACAATTAGAATAAAAATGTTTTCACCTTTTCTCTTTTTAAAAGTACTATATGATTATAAGACTTTAGAAAAATATGGAATAAATCATTATTTCTAGTATTTTAAAATTTGATAGAAATATGAAATGACCTACATGAAAATTATCAAAAATACTTTTATGAAAATTATATAGAAGAAAAGCAGTAATGAAATGCAATCCCTAAAATAATATCAGTTCCTCACTCAAATTATTTGCTTATTCATCTACTTCTTATACTATTTGATCATTTCTTCTTCTCCCCCCAAGGACAGGCATTCCTGGGATGCCAGACAACTGTATGGTTTTCAAAAATACCAAGACATTTTTCCTTCTTACTGGAAAATAGACTATTTTTCCTCAAGCTACCAGACAAATTCTCATTCCAGAAAATTTATAACATACAATGGAGGACATATATATCAGTTATCTATTGCCACCATAATGCTGCACAACAATCAACAAAACCTCAGTGTGGCAAACCAAAATATACATTTTAAAGTGTATGGGTCTGCAGAGTTCAGCTGACCTGGACAGGCTTGACTGATCTCAGCAGGGCATGTGCACATATCTGGGGAGGCAGCTGATTGATGGTCAACCTAGGGTGGCCTCAGTTGGAATGGCTAAGATGACTCACTTTGTTCTATGTGGTGAAGCTAGTTAGTGTATATTTACCATTTCCACCACTTTCCTGCTACTTTTTTGGGGTCACACTTGCTAATATAGTATTAGCCAATATATATCACAAGGCTGACCCGAGTCAGAGATAAGGCATGGATAAGGGTATGAATACAAGGAGGGAGGAAGAATTGGGACTATTTCTGCAAACTACCATGACAACGTATTTTCCTCATTTGCCAACTAACAATTCATTCAAGGGAGTCAGATATCCTTGGTGTACATTTTCTGAGAGGAAAAAAAAAAAAAACACTAGCGTTTATGTTATTTTTTAACAAGACCTGTCTTTGACAAAACATCAACGATGTGTAATTTGTTGGGCTCAGGCGATCCTTCCACCTCAGCCTCTGGAATAGCTGGGACTACAGACTCTTTGGTCAATTTAAATATGTTTTCACACAAATGAAATCTTGCCTTATGCAATTCCATTAAATATGAAATCTGTTAAATATCATTAAATATTGATGGTGCTGCTTACAATGAAGATTGCAAAAGCTGAATCCTATTGGCATCACTCTTCAAAGTAATTTCTTGAAAGCATCGTAAATGGACCAAAATAGAAACAGCAATGACTAAACAAGCCATGTCATTTGCATTGTATTCGTATACAAAAAATTGGCAAGGCCTTTAGGCTTTTCTCCATTACCTTTACAAATGGTTGACGCTGCTTTCTTACATGTTCTGATGTTTCCTTTATTCTTCCATCTCATCATTTTGTACTGGTCATGACAGTAAACGTACTTTTGTTGCCACAGGGATATCTGGCATGTTATGGATGAGGGAGGGATAAGGGATAGGAGAAAGTGTGGGTCTGCTGAGGATGCAACACAATAAAGCTTCATAGCCCTGCGGTTGTTGTTAGCTACTGTACAGTTTCTTAATTGAAATTTAACTTATTTTGTCAGAAGATTGCCTAGTAATACCAGATACCCACGAACTTTTAAAAACTAAACCTATTTAATTTAAAAATTCACTTAAAAAATGGAATCCAAGCCAGGCTCGGTGGCTCAGCCTGTAATCCCGCGCCTTTGGGAGGCTGAAGTGAGTGGATCGCCTGAGCCCGCGGGTTCGAGACCCGCCTGGGCAGCGAGACCTCATCTCTACAATAAATCAAAAATCAGCCGGGCGTGGTAGCCCATGGCTGTAATTCCGGCTACTCGGAAGGCGGAGGCGGAAGGATGGCCTGAGCCCAGCAGGTCGAGGCTGCGGTGGCCGGGAGCGGCCACTGCCCTCCAGTCTGGGCGACGGAGTGAGACTCCAACACAAAAAAAAAAAAAAGAAAAGAAAAAAAAAAAGAAATCCAATGTAAAGTTAACTGGGATTGGGAAAAACAAGCTTTAAATGACAAAGCTTTACACAAACCCATGCCAAAATCCGAGTACCTTCCATTATTACTATTCTATTTATTTTAATATATTCCAAGAAGCTTAAGCATCAGCAAAGTATGTGCAAACCAGCATCCATATCTATTAGCCTAAATCTTGCATCTTGGAATCTCAAGGCCCTAACAGAGTGGCGGAGGGTTAGCGGCCTGCTTAAGTGATTGCACCACCCAAATGAAGATGGAGGAGACCAGGCCTAAGCCTTCTGTCCCAAATCAGAATACTTTCCCCTTTCACTAAATAAATATGCTTCTAAACATCTATATTTTAAACATCTAAAAAGAGGTTTATACAAAGGGCACACACAAGAAACCAAAAGGTTACTTGAAATTGGGAAGCGGAAAGCGAAAGGTCAAAAAGGGACGAAAGCAAAATGCCCTTTTCCAACTCCAGCCCGCAGGTTCCGCCCGCCCCG